>NW_026700060.1:0-44934 GCF_030435755.1 Ochotona princeps
GCATCCCCACACAAACGAATGCTCCACATGCGGGTTTCACATGCCACCAACTCCACATTCTCAGGCAACTTCAGCGCCACAGCCGTTTTCAGATAGCCCTCAATGCAAAGGCTCTAGACGCAAATATTGGTGTGAGAGCTAATTCAATCAAGGAAACACTGCATGTTGGTGAAGGGCATATTGAGGAAGGATCAGCCGAGTGGTTCTTGTGGGAGAACAACTCCATTTGGCTCACTAACTTCACACACCATCAGGCTTCCAAGCAGCTCTCAAGGAAACTCAGTTTTCACACTCTATGCTTAGTGCCCTTTGAGTGCCTAGGACTGAAATGAAGCTTGGTGAGCATCCCACACAAACGAATGCTCCACATGCGGGTTTCACATGCCACCAACTCCACATTCTCAGGCAACTTCAGCGCCACAGCCGTTTTCAGATAGCCCTCAATGCAAAGGCTCTAGACGCAAATATTGGTGTGAGAGCTAATTCAATCAAGGGAACACTGCATGTTGGTGAAGGGCATATTGAAGAAGGATCAGCCGAGTGGTTCTTGTGGGAGAACAACTCCATTTGACTCACTAACTTCACACACCATCAGGCTTCCAAGCAGCTCTCAAGGAAACTCAGTTTTCACACTCTATGCTTAGTGCCCTTTGAGTGCATTATCTAGGAATGAACCTGGTAGAGCATCCCACACAAACCAATGCTCCACATGCGGGTTTCACATGCCACCAACTCCACATTCACAGGCAACTTCAGCGCCACAGCCGTTTTCAGATAGCCCTCAATGCAAAGGCTCTAGACGCAAATATTGGTGTGAGAGCTAATTCAATCAAGGGAACACTGCATGTTGGTGAAGGGCATATTGAAGAAGGATCAGCGAGTGGTTCCTGTGGGAGAACAACTCCATTTGACTCACTAACTTCACACACCATCAGGCTTCCAAGCAGCTCTCAAGGAAACTCAGTTTTCACACTCTATGCTTAGTGCCCTTTGAGTGCATTATCTAGGAATGAACCTGGTAGAGCATCCCACACAAACCAATGCTCCAAATGCGGGTTTCACATGCCACCAACTCCACATTCACAGGCAACTTCAGCGCCACAGCCGTTTTCAGATAGCCCTCAATGCAAAGGCTCTAGACGCAAATATTGGTGTGAGAGCTAATTCAATCAAGGGAACACTGCATGTTGGTGAAGGGCATATTGAAGAAGGATCAGCCGAGTGGTTCTTGTGGGAGAACAACTCCATTTGGCCCACTAACTTCACATACCATCAGGCTTCCAAGCAGCTCTCAAGGAAACTCAGTTTTCACGCTCTATGCTTAGTGCCCTTTGAGTGCATTATCTAGGAATGAACCTGGTAGAGCATCCCACACAAACGAATGCTCCACATGCGGGTTTCACATGCCACCAACTCCACATTCACAGGCAACATCAGCGCCACAGCCGTTTTCAGATAGCCCTCAATGCAAAGGCTCTAGACGCAAATATTGGTGTGAGAGCTAATTCAATCAAGGAAACACTGCATGTTGGTGAAGGGCATATTGAAGAAGGATCAGCCGAGTGGTTCTTGTGGGAGAACAACTCCATTTGGCTCACTAACTTCACACACCATCAGGCTTCCAAGCAGCTCTCAAGGAAACTCAGTTTTCACACTCTATGCTTAGTGCCCTTTGAGTGCCTAGGACTGAAATGAAGCTTGGTGAGCATCCCACACAAACGAATGCTCCACATGCGGGTTTCACATGCCACCAACTCCACATTCACAGGCAACTTCAGCGCCACAGCCGTTTCAGATAGCCCTCAATGCAAAGGCTCTAGACGCAAATATTGGTGTGAGAGCTAATTCAATCAAGGAAGCACTGCATGTTGGTGAAGGGCATATTGAAGAAGGATCAGCCGAGTGGTTCCTGTGGGAGAACAACTCCATTTGGCTCACTAACTTCACACACCATCAGGCTTCCAAGCAGCTCTCAAGGAAACTCAGTTTTCACACTCTATGCTTAGTGCCCTTTGAGTGCATTATCTAGGAATGAACCTGGTAGAGCATCCCACACAAACGAATGCTCCACATGCGGGTTTCACATGCCACCAACTCCACATTCTCAGGCAACTTCAGCGCCACAGCCGTTTTCAGATAGCCCTCAATGCAAAGGCTCTAGACACAAATATTGGTGTGAGAGCTAATTCAATCAAGGAAACACTGCATGTTGGTGAAGGGCATATTGAAGAAGGATCAGCCGAGTGGTTCTTGTGGGAGAACAACTCCATTTGGCTCACTAACTTCACACACCATCAGGCTTCCAAGCAGCTCTCAAGGAAACTCAGGTTTCACACTCTATGCTTAGTGCCCTTTGAGTGCCTAGGACTGAAATGAAGCTTGGTGAGCATCCCACACAAACGAATGCTCCACATGGCGGGTTTCACATGCCACCAACTCCACATTCTCAGGCAACTTCAGCGCCACAGCCGTTTTCAGATAGCCCTCAATGCAAAGGCTCTAGACGCAAATATTGGTGTGAGAGCTAATTCAATCAAGGAAACACTGCATGTTGGTGAAGGGCATATTGAAGAAGGATCAGCCGAGTGGTTCTTGTGGGAGAACAACTCCATTTGGCTCACTAACTTCACACACCATCAGGCTTCCAAGCAGCTCTCAAGGAAACTCAGTTTTCACACTCTATGCTTAGTGCCCTTTGAGTGCATTATCTAGGAATGAACCTGGTAGAGCATCCCACACAAACGAATGCTCCACATGCGGGTTTCACATGCCACCAACTCCACATTCACAGGCAACTTCAGCGCCACAGCCGTTTTCAGATAGCCCTCAATGCAAAGGCTCTAGACGCAAATATTGGTGTGAGAGCTAATTCAATCAAGGAAACACTGCATGTTGGTGAAGGGCATATTGAAGAAGGATCAGCCGAGTGGTTCTTGTGGAGAACAACTCCATTTGGCTCACTAACTTCACACACCATCAGGCTTCCAAGCAGCTCTCAAGGAAACTCAGTTTTCCCACGCTATGCTTAGTGCCCTTTGAGTGCCTAGGACTGAAATGAAGCTTGGTGAGCATCCCACACAAACGAATGCTCCACATGCGGGTTTCACATGCCACCAACTCCACATTCTCAGGCAACTTCAGCGCCACAGCCGTTTTCAGATAGCCCTCAATGCAAAGGCTCTAGACGCAAATATTGGTGTGAGAGCTAATTCAATCAAGGAAACACTGCATGTTGGTGAAGGGCATATTGAGGAAGGATCAGCCGAGTGGTTCTTGTGGGAGAACAACTCCATTTGGCTCACTAACTTCACACACCATCAGGCTTCCAAGCAGCTCTCAAGGAAACTCAGTTTTCACACTCTATGCTTAGTGCCCTTTGAGTGCTAGGACTGAAATGAAGCTTGGTGAGCATCCCACACAAACGAATGCTCCACATGCGGGTTTCACATGCCACCAACTCCACATTCTCAGGCAACTTCAGCGCCACAGCCGTTTTCAGATAGCCCTCAATGCAAAGGCTCTAGACGCAAATATTGGTGTGAGAGCTAATTCAATCAAGGGAACACTGCATGTTGGTGAAGGGCATATTGAAGAAGGATCAGCCGAGTGGTTCTTGTGGAGAACAACTCCATTTGACTCACTAACTTCACACACCATCAGGCTTCCAAGCAGCTCTCAAGGAAACTCAGTTTTCACACTCTATGCTTAGTGCCCTTTGAGTGCATTATCTAGGAATGAACCTGGTAGAGCATCCCACACAAACCAATGCTCCACATGCGGGTTTCACATGCCACCAACTCCACATTCACAGGCAACTTCAGCGCCACAGCCGTTTTCAGATAGCCCTCAATGCAAAGGCTCTAGACGCAAATATTGGTGTGAGAGCTAATTCAATCAAGGGAACACTGCATGTTGGTGAAGGGCATATTGGAGAAGGATCAGCCGAGTGGTTCTTGTGGGAGAACAACTCCATTTTGCCCACTAACTTCACATACCATCAGGCTTCCAAGCAGCTCTCAAGGAAACTCAGTTTTCACACTCTATGCTTAGTGCCCTTTGAGTGCATTATCTAGGAATGAACCTGGTAGAGCATCCCACACAAACGAATGCTCCACATGCGGGTTTCACATGCCAACAACTCCAAATTCACAGGCAACTTCAGCGGCCACAGCCGTTTTCAGATAGCCCTCAATGCAAAGGCTCTAGACGCAAATATTGGTGTGAGAGCTAATTCAATCAAGGAAACACTGCATGTTGGTGAAGGGCATAATTGAAGAAGGATCAGCCGAGTGGTTCTTGTGGGAGAACAACTCCATTTGGCTCACTAACTTCACACACCATCAGGCTTCCAAGCAGCTCTCAAGGAAACTCAGTTTTCCCACTCTATGCTTAGTGCCCTTTGAGTGCCTAGGACTGAAATGAAGCTTGGTGAGCATCCCGCACAAACGAATGCTCCACATGCGGGTTTCACATGCCACCAACTCCACATTCACAGGCAACTTCAGCGCCACAGCCGTTTTCAGATAGCCCTCAATGCAAAGGCTCTAGACGCAAATATTGGTGTGAGAGCTAATTCAATCAAGGGAACACTGCATGTTGGTGAAGGGCATATTGAAGAAGGATCAGCCGAGTGGTTCTTGTGGGAGAACAACTCCATTTGGCCCACTAACTTCACATACCATCAGGCTTCCAAGCAGCTCTCAAGGAAATTCAGTTTTCACACTCTATGCTTAGTGCCCTTTGAGTGCATTATCTAGGAATGAACAAGGTAGAGCATCCCACACAAACCAATGCTCCACATGCGGGTTTCACATGCCACCAACTCCACATTCTCAGGCAACTTCAGCGCCACAGCCGTTTTCAGATAGCCCTCAATGCAAAGGCTCTAGACGCAAATATTGGTGTGAGAGCTAATTCAATCAAGGGAACACTGCATGTTGGTGAAGGGCAATATTGAAGAAGGATCAGCCGAGTGGTTCTTGTGGGAGAACAACTCCATTTTGCCCACTAACTTCACATACCATCAGGCTTCCAAGCAGCTCTCAAGGAAACTCAGTTTTCACGCTCTATGCTTAGTGCCCTTTGAGAGCATTATCTAGGAATGAACCTGGTAGAGCATCCCACACAAACGAATGCTCCACATGCGGGTTTCACATGCCACCAACTCCACATTCACAGGCAACTTCAGCGCCACAGCCGTTTTCAGATAGCCCTCAATGCAAAGGCTCTAGACGCAAATATTGGTGTGAGAGCTAATTCAATCAAGGAAACATTGCATGTTGGTGAAGGGTATATTGAAGAAGGATCAGCCGAGTGGTTCTTGTGGGAGAACAACTCCATTTGGCTCACTAACTTCACACACCATAAGGCTTCCAAGCAGCTCTCAAGGAACTCAGTTTTCACACTCTATGCTTAGTGCCCTTTGAGTGCATAGGACTGAAATGAAGTTTGGTGAGCATCCCACACAAACTAATGCTCCACATGCGGGTTTCACATGCCACCAACTCCACATTCTCAGGCAACTTCAGCGCCACAGCCGTTTTCAGATAGCCCTCAATGCAAAGGCTCTAGACGCAAATATTGGTGTGAGAGCTAATTCAATCAAGGAAACACTGCATGTTGGTGAAGGGCATATTGAGGAAGGATCAGCCGAGTGGTTCTTGTGGGAGAACAACTCCATTTGGCTCACTAACTTCACACACCATCAGGCTTCCAAGCAGCTCTCAAGGAAACTCAGTTTTCACACTCTATGCTTAGTGCCCTTTGAGTGCCTAGGACTGAAATGAAGCTTGGTGAGCATCCCACACAAACGAATGCTCCACATGCGGGTTTCACATGCCACCCAACTCCACATTCTCAGGCAACTTCAGCGCCACAGCCGTTTTCAGATAGCCCTCAATGCAAAGGCTCTAGACGCAAATATTGGTGTGAGAGCTAATTCAATCAAGGGAACACTGCATGTTGGTGAAGGGCATATTGAAGAAGGATCAGCCGAGTGGTTCTTGTGGGAGAACAACTCCATTTGACTCACTAACTTCACACACCATCAGGCTTCCAAGCAGCTCTCAAGGAAACTCAGTTTTCACACTCTATGCTTAGTGCCCTTTGAGTGCATTATCTAGGAATGAACCTGGTAGAGCATCCCACACAAACCAATGCTCCACATGCGGGTTTCACATGCCACCAACTCCACATTCACAGGCAACTTCAGCGCCACAGCCGTTTTCAGATAGCCCTCAATGCAAAGGCTCTAGACGCAAATATTGGTGTGAGAGCTAATTCAATCAAGGAAACACTGCATGTTGGTGAAGGGCATATTGAAGAAGGATCAGCCGAGTGGATCTTGTGGGGGAACAACTCCATTTGGCTCACTAACTTCACACACCATCAGGCTTCCAAGCAGCTCTCAAGGAAACTCAGTTTTCACACTCTATGCTTAGTGCCCTTTGAGTGCATTATCTAGGAATGAACCCTGGTAGAGCATCCCACACAAACGAATGCTCCAAATGCGGGTTTCACATGCCACCAACTCCACATTCACAGGCAACTTCAGCGCCACAGCCGTTTTCAGATAGCCCTCAATGCAAAGGCTCTAGACGCAAATATTGGTGTGAGAGCTAATTCAATCAAGGGAACACTGCATGTTGGTGAAGGGCATATTGAAGAAGGATCAGCCGAGTGGTTCTTGTGGGAGAACAACTCCATTTGACTCACTAACTTCACACACCATCAGGCTTCCAAGCAGCTCTCAAGGAAACTCAGTTTTCACACTCTATGCTTAGTGCCCTTTGAGTGCATTATCTAGGAATGAACCTGGTAGAGCATCCCACACAAACCAATGCTCCACATGCGGGTTTCACATGCCACCAACTCCACATTCACAGGCAACTTCAGCGCCACAGCCGTTTTCAGATAGCCCTCAATGCAAAGGCTCTAGACGCAAATATTGGTGTGAGAGCTAATTCAATCAAGGGAACACTGCATGTTGGTGAAGGGCATATTGGAGAAGGATCAGCCGAGTGGTTCTTGTGGGAGAACAACTCCATTTTGCCCACTAACTTCACATACCATCAGGCTTCCAAGCAGCTCTCAAGGAAACTCAGTTTTCACACTCTATGCTTAGTGCCCTTTGAGTGCATTATCTAGGAATGAACCTGGTAGAGCATCCCACACAAACGAATGCTCCACATGCGGGTTTCACATGCCAACAACTCCAAATTCACAGGCAACTTCAGCGCCACAGCCGTTTTCAGATAGCCCTCAATGCAAAGGCTCTAGACGCAAATATTGGTGTGAGAGCTAATTCAATCAAGGAAACACTGCATGTTGGTGAAGGGCATAATTGAAGAAGGATCAGCCGAGTGGTTCTTGTGGGAGAACAACTCCATTTGGCTCACTAACTTCACACACCATCAGGCTTCCAAGCAGCTCTCAAGGAAACTCAGTTTTCCCACTCTATGCTTAGTGCCCTTTGAGTGCCTAGGACTGAAATGAAGCTTGGTGAGCATCCCGCACAAACGAATGCTCCACATGCGGGTTTCACATGCCAACAACTCCACATTCACAGGCAACTTCAGCGCCACAGCCGTTTTCAGATAGCCCTCAATGCAAAGGCTCTAGACGCAAATATTGGTGTGAGAGCTAATTCAATCAAGGGAACACTGCATGTTGGTGAAGGGCATATTGAAGAAGGATCAGCCGAGTGGTTCTTGTGGGAGAACAACTCCATTTGGCCCACTAACTTCACATACCATCAGGCTTCCAAGCAGCTCTCAAGGAAATTCAGTTTTCACACTCTATGCTTAGTGCCCTTTGAGTGCATTATCTAGGAATGAACAAGGTAGAGCATCCCACACAAACCAATGCTCCACATGCGGGTTTCACATGCCACCAACTCCACATTCTCAGGCAACTTCAGCGCCACAGCCGTTTTCAGATAGCCCTCAATGCAAAGGCTCTAGATGCAAATATTGGTGTGAGAGCTAATTCAATCAAGGGAACACTGCATGTTGGTGAAGGGCATATTGAAGAAGGATCAGCCGAGTGGTTCTTGTGGGAGAACAACTCCATTTTGCCCACTAACTTCACATACCATCAGGCTTCCAAGCAGCTCTCAAGGAAGCTCAGTTTTCACGCTCTATGCTTAGTGCCCTTTGAGAGCATTATCTAGGAATGAACCTGGTAGAGCATCCCACACAAACGAATGCTCCACATGCGGGTTTCACATGCCACCAACTCCACATTCACAGGCAACTTCAGCGCCACAGCCGTTTTCAGATAGCCCTCAATGCAAAGGCTCTAGACGCAAATATTGGTGTGAGAGCTAATTCAATCAAGGAAACACTGCATGTTGGTGAAGGGTATATTGAAGAAGGATCAGCCGAGTGGTTCTTGTGGGAGAACAACTCCATTTGGCTCACTAACTTCACACACCATCAGACTTCCAAGCAGCTCTCAAGGAAACTCAGTTTTCACACTCTATGCTTAGTGCCCTTTGAGTGCATAGGACTGAAATGAAGTTTGGTGAGCATCCCACACAAACGAATGCTCCACATGCGGGTTTCACATGCCACCAACTCCACATTCTCAGGCAACTTCAGCGCCACAGCCGTTTTCAGATAGCCCTCAATGCAAAGGCTCTAGACGCAAATATTGGTGTGAGAGCTAATTCAATCAAGGAAACACTGCATGTTGGTGAAGGGCATATTGAAGAAGGATCAGCCGAGTGGTTCTTGTGGGAGAACAACTCCATTTGGCTCACTAACTTCACACACCATCAGGCTGCCAAGCAGCTCTCAAGGAAACTCAGTTTTCACACTCTATGCTTAGTGCCCTTTGAGTGCCTAGGACTGAAATGAAGCTTGGTGAGCATCCCACACAAACGAATGCTCCACATGCGGGTTTCACATGCCACCAACTCCACATTCTCAGGCAACTTCAGCGCCACAGCCGTTTTCAGATAGCCCTCAATGCAAAGGCTCTAGACGCAAATATTGGTGTGAGAGCTAATTCAATCAAGGAAACACTGCATGTTGGTGAAGGGCATATTGAAGAAGGATCAGCCGAGTGGTTCTTGTGGGAGAACAACTCCATTTGGCTCACTAACTTCACACACCATCAGGCTTCCAAGCAACTCTCAAGGAAACTCAGCTTTCACACTCTATACTTAGTGCCCTTTGAGTGCATTATCTAGGAAAGAACCTGGTAGAGCATCCCACACAAACGAATGCTCCACATGCGGGCTTCACATGCCACCAACTCCACATTCACAGGCAACTTCAGCGCCACAGCCGTTTTCAGATAGCCCTCAATGCAAAGGCTCTAGACGCAAATATTGGTGTGAGAGCTAATTCAATCAAGGAAACACTGCATGTTGGTGAAGGGCATATTGAAGAAGGATCAGCCGAGTGGTTCTTGTGGGAGAACAACTCCATTTGGCTCACTAACTTCACACACCATAAGGCTTCCAAGCAGCTCTCAAGGAAACTCAGTTTTCACACTCTATGCTTAGTGCCCTTTGAGTGCCTAGGACTGAAATGAAGCTTGGTGAGCATCCCACACAAACGAATGCTCCACATGCGGGTTTCACATGCCACCAACTCCACATTCACAGGCAACTTCAGCGCCACAGCCGTTTTCAGATAGCCCTCAATGCAAAGGCTCTAGACGCAAATATTGGTGTGAGAGCTAATTCAATCAAGGAAACACTGCATGTTGGTGAAGGGCATATTGAAGAAGGATCAGCCGAGTGGATCTTGTGGGGGAACAACTCCATTTGGCTCACTAACTTCACACACCATCAGGCTTCCAAGCAGCTCTCAAGGAAACTCAGTTTTCACACTCTATGCTTAGTGCCCTTTGAGTGCATTATCTAGGAATGAACCTGGTAGAGCATCCCACACAAACGAATGCTCCAAATGCGGGTTTCACATGCCACCAACTCCACATTCACAGGCAACTTCAGCGCCACAGCCGTTTTCAGATAGCCCTCAATGCAAAGGCTCTAGACGCAAATATTGGTGTGAGAGCTAATTCAATCAAGGAAACACTGCATGTTGGTGAAGGGCATATTGAAGAAGGATCAGCCGAGTGGTTCTTGTGGGAGAACAACTCCATTTGGCTCACTAACTTCACACACCATCAGGCTTCCAAGCAGCTCTCAAGGAAACTCAGTTTTCACACTCTATGCTTAGTGCCCTTTGAGTGCATTATCTAGGAATGAACCTGGTAGAGCATCCCACACAAACGAATGCTCCACATGCGGGTTTCACATGCCACCAACTCCACATTCTCAGGCAACTTCAGCGCCACAGCCGTTTTCAGATAGCCCTCAATGCAAAGGCTCTAGACGCAAATATTGGTGTGAGAGCTAATTCAATCAAGGAAACACTGCATGTTGGTGAAGGGCATATTGAAGAAGGATCAGCCGAGTGGTTCTTGTGGGAGAACAACTCCATTTGGCTCACTAACTTCACACACCATCAGGCTTCCAAGCAGCTCTCAAGGAAACTCAGTTTTCACATTTTATCTTAGTGCCCTTTGAGTGCATTATCTAGGAATGAACCTGGTAGAGCATCCCACACAAACGAATGCTCCACATGCGGGTTTCACATGCCACCAACTCCACATTCACAGGCAACTTCAGCGCCACAGCCGTTTTCAGATAGCCCTCAATGCAAAGGCTCTAGACGCAAATATTGGTGTGAGAGCTAATTTAATCAAGGAATACTGCATGTTGGTGAATGGCATATTGAAGAAGGATCAGCCGAGTGGTTCTTGTGGGAGAACCACTCCATTTTGCCCACTAACTTCACATACCATCAGGCTTCCAAGCAGCTCTCCAGGAAACTCAGTTTTCACATTTTATCTTAGTGCCCTTTGAGTGCATTATCTAGGAATGAACCTGGTAGAGCATCCCACACAAACGAATGCTCCACATGCGGGTTTCACATGCCACCAACTCCACATTCACAGGCAACTTCAGCGCCACAGCCGTTTTCAGATAGCCCTCAATGCAAAGGCTCTAGATGCAAATATTGGTGTGAGAGCTAATTCAATCAAGGAAACACTGCATGTTGGTGAAGGGCATATTGAAGAAGGATCAGCCGAGTGGTTCTTGTGGGAGAACAACTCCATTTGGCTCACTAACTTCACACACCATCAGGCTTCCAAGTAGCTCTCAAGGAAACTCAGTTTTCCCACTCTATGCTTAGTGCCCTTTGAGTGCCTAGGACTGAAATGAAGCTTGGTGAGCATCCCACACAAACGAATGCTCCACATGCGGGTTTCACATGCCACCAACTCCACATTCTCAGGCAACTTCAGCGCCACAGCCGTTTTCAGATAGCCCTCAATGCAAAGGCTCTAGACGCAAATATTGGTGTGAGAGCTAATTCAATCAAGGAAACACTGCATGTTGGTGAAGGGCATATTGAAGAAGGATCAGCCGAGTGGTTCTGGTGGGAGAACAACTCCATTTGACTCACTAACTTCACACACCATCAGGCTTCCAAGCAGCTCTCAAGGAAACTCACTTTTTAAACTCTATGCTTAGTGACCTTTGAGTGCATTATCTAGGAATGAACCTGATAGAGCATCCCACACAAACGAATGCTCCACATGCGGGTTTCACATGCCACCAACTCCACATTCTCAGGCAACTTCAGCGCCACAGCCGTTTTCAGATAGCCCTCAATGCAAAGGCTCTAGACGCAAATATTGGTGTGAGAGCTAATTCAATCAAGGAAACACTGCATGTTGGTGAAGGGCATATTGAAGAAGGATCAGCCGAGTGGTTCTTGTGGGAGAACAACTCCATTTGGCTCACTAACTTCACACACCATCAGGCTTCCAAGCAGCTCTCAAGGAAACTCAGTTTTCACACTCTATGCTTAGTGCCCTTTGAGTGCCTAGGACTGAAATGAAGCTTGGTGAGCATCCCACACAAACGAATGCTCCACATGCGGGTTTCACATGCCACCAACTCCACATTCACAGGCAACTTCAGCGCCACAGCAGTTTTCAGATAGCCCTCAATGCAAAGGCTCTAGACGCAAATATTGGTGTGAGAGCTAATTCAATCAAGGGAACACTGCATGTTGGTGAAGGGCATATTGAAGAAGGATCAGCCGAGTGGTTCTTGTGGGAGAACAACTCCATTTGACTCACTAACTTCACACACCATCAGGCTTCCAAGCAGCTCTCAAGGAAACTCAGTTTTCACACTCTATGCTTAGTGCCCTTTGAGTGCATTATCTAGGAATGAACCTGGTAGAGCATGCCACACAAACGAATGCTCCACATGCGGGTTTCACATGCCACCAACTCCACATTCTCAGGCAACTTCAGCGCCACAGCCGTTTTCAGATAGCCCTCAATGCAAAGGCTCTAGACGCAAATATTGGTGTGAGAGCTAATTCAATCAAGGAAACACTGCATGTTGGTGAAGGGCATATTGTAGAAGGATCAGCCGAGTGGTTCTTGTGGGAGAACAACTCCATTTGGCTCACTAACTTCACACACCATCAGGCTTCCAAGCAGCTCTCAAGGAAACTCAGTTTTCACACTCTATGCTTAGTGCCCTTTGAGTGCCTAGGACTGAAATGAAGCTTGGTGAGCATCCCACACAAACGAATGCTCCACATGCGGGTTTCACATGCCACCAACTCCACATTCACAGACAACTTCAGCGCCACAGCCGTTTTCAGATAGCCCTCAATGCAAAGGCTCTAGACGCAAATATTGGTGTGAGAGCTAATTCAATCAAGGAAACACTGCATGTTGGTGAAGGGCATATTGAAGAAGGATCAGCCGAGTGGATCTTGTGGGAGAACAACTCCATTTGGCTCACTAACTTCACTCACCATCAGGCTTCCAAGCAGCTCTCAAGGAAACTCAGTTTTCACACTCTATGCTTAGTGCCCTTTGAGTGCATTATCTAGGAATGAACCTGGTAGAGCATCCCACACAAACGAATGCTCCAAATGCGCGTTTCACATGCCACCAACTCCACATTCACAGGCAACTTCAGCGCCACAGCCGTTTTCAGATAGCCCTCAATGCAAAGGCTCTAGACGCAAATATTGGTGTGAGAGCTAATTCAATCAAGGAAACACTGCATGTTGGTGAAGGGCATATTGAAGAAGGATCAGCCGAGTGGTTCTTGTGGGAGAACAACTCCATTTGGCTCACTAACTTCACACACCATCAGGCTTCCAAGCAGCTCTCAAGGAAACTCAGTTTTCACACTCTATGCTTAGTGCCCTTTGAGTGCCTAGGACTGAAATGAAGCTTGGTGAGCATCCCACACAAACGAATGCTCCACATGCGGGTTTCACATGCCACCAACTCCACATTCTCAGGCAACTTCAGCGCCACAGCCGTTTTCAGATAGCCCTCAATGCAAAGGCTCTAGACGCAAATATTGGTGTGAGAGCTAATTCAATCAAGGAAACACTGCATGTTGGTGAAGGGCATATTGAAGAAGGATCAGCCGAGTGGTTCTTGTGGGAGAACAACTCCATTTGGCTCACTAACTTCACACACCATCATGCTTCCAAGCAGCTCTCAAGGAAACTCACTTTTTACACTCTATGCTTAGTGCCCTTTGAGTGCATTATCTAGGAATGAACCTGGTAGAGCATCCCACACAAACGAATGCTCCACATGCGGGTTTCACATGCCACCAACTCCACATTCACAGGCAACTTCAGCGCCACAGCCGTTTTCAGATAGCCCTCAATGCAAAGGCTCTAGACGCAAATATTGGTGTGAGAGCTAATTCAATCAAGGAAACACTGCATGTTGGTGAAGGGCATATTGAAGAAGGATCAGCCGAGTGGTTCTTGTGGGAGAACAACTCCATTTGGCTCACTAACTTCACACACCATCAGGCTTCCAAGCAGCTCTCAAGGAAACTCAGTTTGCACACTCTATGCTTAGTGCCCTTTGAGTGCCTTATCTAGGAATGAACCTGGTAGAGCATCCCACACAAACGAATGCTCCACATGCGGGTTTCACATGCCACCAACTCCACATTCACAGGCAACTTCAGCGCCACAGCCGTTTTCAGATAGCCCTCAATGCAAAGGCTCTAGACGCAAATATTGGTGTGAGAGCTAATTCAATCAAGGAAACACTGCATGTTGGTGAAGGGCATATTGAAGAAGGATCAGCCGAGTGGTTCTTGTGGGAGAACAACTCCATTTGGCTCACTAACTTCACACACCATCAGGCTTCCAAGCAGCTCTCAAGGAAACTCAGTTTTCACACTCTATGCTTAGTGACCTTTGAGTGCCTAGGACTGAAATGAAGCTTGGTGAGCATCCCACACAAACGAATGCTCCACATGCGGGTTTCACATGCCACCAACTCCACATTCTCAGGCAACTTCAGCGCCACAGCCGTTTTCAGATAGCCCTCAATGCAAAGGCTCTAGACGCAAATATTGGTGTGAGAGCTAATTCAATCAAGGAAACACTGCATGTTGGTGAAGGGCATATTGAAGAAGGATCAGCCGAGTGGTTCTTGTGGGAGAACAACTCCATTTGGCTCACTAACTTCACACACCATCAGGCTTCCAAGCAGCTCTCAAGGAAACTCAGTTTTCACACTCTATGCTTAGTGCTTTTTGAGTGCATTATCTAGGAATGAACCTGGTAGAGCATCCCACACAAACGAATGCTCCACATGCGGGTTTCACATGCCACCAACTCCACATTCACAGGCAACTTCAGCGCCACAGCCGTTTTCAGATAGCCCTCAATGCAATGGCTCTAGATGCAAATATTGGTGTGAGAGCTAATTCAATCAAGGAAACACTGCATGTTGGTGAAGGGCATATTGAAGAAGGATCAGCCGAGTGGTTCTGGTGGGAGAACAACTCCATTTGGCTCACTAACTTCACACACCATCAGGCTTCCAAGCATCTCTCAAGGAAACTCAGTTTTCACACTCTATGCTTAGTGCACTTTGAGTGCATTATCTAGGAATGAACCTGGTAGAGCATCCCACACAAACGAATGCTCCACATGCGGGTTTCACATGCCACCAACTCCACATTCACAGGCAACTTCAGCGCCACAGCCGTTTTCAGATAGCCCTCAATGCAAAGGCTCTAGACGCAAATATTGGTGTGAGAGCTAATTCAATCAAGGAAACACTGCATGTTGGTGAAGGGCATATTGAAGAAGGATCAGCCGAGTGGTTCTTGTGGGAGAACAACTCCATTTGGCTCCCTAACTTCACACACCATCAGGCTTCCAAGCAGCTCTCAAGGAAACTCAGTTTTCACACTCTATGCTTAGTGCCCTTTGAGTGCCTAGGGCTGAAATGAAGCTTGGTGAGCATCCCACACAAACGAATGCTCCACATGCGGGTTTCACATGCCACCAACTGCACATTCTCAGGCAACTTCAGCGCCACAGCAGTTTTCAGATAGCCCTCAATGCAAAGGCTCTAGACGCAAATATTGATGTGAGAGCTAATTCAATCAAGGAAACACTGCATGTTGGTGAAGGGCATATTGAAGAAGGATCAGCCGAGTGGATCTTGTGGGAGAACAACTCCATTTGGCTCATTAACTTCACACACCATCATGCTTCCAAGCAGCTCTCAAGGAAACTCAGTTTTCACACTCTATGTTTAGTGCCAATTGAGTTCCTAGGACTGAAATGAAGCTTGGTGAGCATCCCACACAAACGAATGCTCCACATGCGGGTTTCACATACCAATAACTCCACATTCACAGGCAACTTCAGCGCCACAGCCGTTTTCAGATAGCCCTCAATGCAAAGGCTCTAGACGCAAATATTGGTGTGAGAGCTAATTCAATCAAGGAAACACTGCATGTTGGTGAAGGGCATATTGAAGAAGGATCAGCCGAGTGGTTCTTGTGGGAGAACAACTCCATTTGGCTCACTAACTTCACACACCATCAGGCTTCCAAGCAGCTCTCAAGGAAACTCACTTTTTAAACTCTATGCTTAGTGCCCTTTGAGTGCATTATCTGGGAATGAACCTGATAGAGCATCCCACACAAACGAATGCTCCACATGCGGGTTTCACATGCCACCAACTCCACATTCACAGGCAACTTCAGCGCCACAGCCGTTTTCAGATAGCCCTCAATACAAAGGCTCTAGACGCAAATATTGGTGTGAGAGCTAATTCAATCAAGGGAACACTGCATGTTGGTGAAGGGCATATTGAAGAAGGATCAGCCGAGTGGTTCTTGTGGGAGAACAACTCCATTTTGCCCCCTAACTTCACATACCATCAGGCTTCCAAGCAGCTCTCAAGGAAACTCAGTTTTCACGCTCTATGCTTAGTGCCCTTTGAGTGCATTATCTAGGAATGAACCTGGTAGAGCATCCCACACAAACGAATGCTCCACATGCGGGTTTCACATGCCACCAACTCCACATTCACAGGCAACTTCAGCGCCACAGCCGTTTTCAGATAGCCCTCAATGCAAAGGCTCTAGACGCAAATATTGGTGTGAGAGCTAATTCAATCAAGGAAACACTGCATGTTGGTGAAGGGCATATTGAAGAAGGATCAGCCGAGTGGTTCTTGTGGGAGAACAACTCCATTTGGCTCACTAACTTCACACACCATCAGGCTTCCAAGCAACTCTCAAGGAAACTCAGTTTTCACACTCTATGCTTAGTGCCCTTTGAGTGCCTAGGACTGAAATGAAGCTTGGTGAGCATCCCACACAAACGAATGCTCCACATGCGGGTTTCACATGCCACCAACTCCACATTCTCAGGCAACTTCAGCGCCACAGCCGTTTTCAGATAGCCCTCAATGCAAAGGCTCTAGACGCAAATATTGGTGTGAGAGCTAATTCAATCAAGGAAACACTGCATGTTGGTGAAGGGCATATTGAAGAAGGATCAGCCGAGTGGTTCTTGTGGGAGAACAACTCCATTTGGCTCACTAACTTCACACACCATCAGGCTTCCAAGCAGCTCTCAAGGAAACTCACTTTTTAACACTCTATGCTTAGTGCCCTTTGAGTGCATTATCTAGGAATGAACCTGATAGAGCATCCCACACAAACGAATGCTCCACATGCGGGTTTCACATGCCACCAACTCCACATTCACAGGCAACTTCAGCGCCACAGCCGTTTTCAGATAGCCCTCAATGCAAAGGCTCTAGACGCAAATATTGGTGTGAGAGCTAATTCAATCAAGGGAACACTGCATGTTGGTGAAGGGCATATTGAAGAAGGATCAGCCGAGTGGTTCTTGTGGGAGAACAACTCCATTTTGCCCCCTAACTTCACATACCATCAGGCTTCCAAGCAGCTCTCAAGGAAACTCAGTTTTCACGCTCTATGCTTAGTGCCCTTTGAGTGCATTATCTAGGAATGAACCTGGTAGAGCATCCCACACAAACGAATGCTCCACATGCGGGTTTCACATGCCACCAACTCCACATTCACAGGCAACTTCAGCGCCACAGCCGTTTTCAGATAGCCCTCAATGCAAAGGCTCTAGACGCAAATATTGGTGTGAGAGCTAATTCAATCAAGGAAACACTGCATGTTGGTGAAGGGCATATTGAAGAAGGATCAGCCGAGTGGTTCTTGTGGGAGAACAACTCCATTTGGCTCACTAACTTCACACACCATCAGGCTTCCAAGCAGCTCTCAAGGAAACTCAGTTTTCACACTCTATGCTTAGTGCCCTTTGAGTGCCTAGGACTGAAATGAAGCTTGGTGAGCATCCCACACAAACGAATGCTCCACATGCGGGTTTCACATGCCACCAACTCCACATTCTCAGGCAACTTCAGCGCCACAGCCGTTTTCAGATAGCCCTCAATGCAAAGGCTCTAGACGCAAATATTGGTGTGAGAGCTAATTCAATCAAGGAAACACTGCATGTTGGTGAAGGGCATATTGAAGAAGGATCAGCCGAGTGGTTCTTGTGGGAGAACAACTCCATTTGACTCACTAACTTCACACACCATCAGGCTTCCAAGCAGCTCTCAAGGAAACTCAGTTTTCACACTCTATGCTTAGTGCCCTTTGAGTGCATTATCTAGGAATGAACCTGGTAGAGCATCCCACACAAACGAATGCTCCACATGCGGGTTTCACATGCCACCAACTCCACATTCACAGGCAACTTCAGCGCCACAGCCGTTTTCAGATAGCCCTCAATGCAAAGGCTCTAGACGCAAATATTGGTGTGAGAGCTACTTCAATCAAGGAAACACTGCATGTTGGTGAAGGGCATATTGAAGAAGGATCAGCCGAGTGGTTCTTGTGGGAGAACAACTCCATTTGGCTCACTAACTTCACACACCATCAGGCTTCCAAGCAACTCTCAAGGAAACTCAGTTTTCACACTCTATACCTAGTGCCCTTTGAGTGCATTGTCTAGGAATGAACCTGGTAGAGCATCCCACACAAACGAATGCTCCACATGCGGGTTTCACATGCCACCAACTCCACATTCTCAGGCAACTTCAGCGCCACAGCCGTTTTCAGATAGCCCTCAATGCAAAGGCTCTAGACGCAAATATTGGTGTGAGAGCTAATTCAATCAAGGAAACACTGCATGTTGGTGAAGGGCATATTGAAGAAGGATCAGCCGAGTGGTTCTTGTGGGAGAACAACTCCATTTGGCTCACTAACTTCACACACCATCAGGCTTCCAAGCAGCTCTCAAGGAAACTCAGTTTTCACACTCTATGCTTAGTGCCCTTTGAGTGCCTAGGACTGAAATGAAGCTTGGTGAGCATCCCACACAAACGAATGCTCCACATGCGGGTTTCACATGCCACCAACTCCACATTCACAGGCAACTTCAGCGCCACAGCCGTTTTCAGATAGCCCTCAATGCAAAGGCTCTAGACGCAAATATTGGTGTGAGAGCTACTTCAATCAAGGAAACACTGCATGTTGGTGAAGGGCATATTGAAGAAGGATCAGCCGAGTGGTTCTTGTGGGAGAACAACTCCATTTGGCTCACTAACTTCACACACCATCAGGCTTCCAAGCAACTCTCAAGGAAACTCAGTTTTCACACTCTATACCTAGTGCCCTTTGAGTGCATTATCTAGGAATGAACCTGGTAGAGCATCCCACACAAACGAATGCTCCACATGCGGGTTTCACATGCCACCAACTCCACATTCTCAGGCAACTTCAGCGCCACAGCCGTTTTCAGATAGCCCTCAATGCAAAGGCTCTAGACGCAAATATTGGTGTGAGAGCTAATTCAATCAAGGAAACACTGCATGTTGGTGAAGGGCATATTGAAGAAGGATCAGCCGAGTGGTTCTTGTGGGAGAACAACTCCATTTGGCTCACTAACTTCACACACCATCAGGCTTCCAAGCAGCTCTCAAGGAAACTCAGTTTTCACACTCTATGCTTAGTGCCCTTTGAGTGCCTAGGACTGAAATGAAGCTTGGTGAGCATCCCACACAAACGAATGCTCCACATGCGGGTTTCACATGCCACCAACTCCACATTCACAGGCAACTTCAGCGCCACAGCCGTTTTCAGATAGCCCTCAATGCAAAGGCTCTAGACGCAAATATTGGTGTGAGAGCTAATTCAATCAAGGAAACACTGCATGTTGGTGAAGGGCATATTGAAGAAGGATCAGCCGAGTGGTTCTTGTGGGAGAACAACTCCATTTGGCTCACTAACTTCACACACCATCAGGCTTCCAAGCAGCTCTCAAGGAAACTCAGTTTTCACACTCTATGCTTAGTGCCCTTTGAGTGCATTATCTAGGAATGAACCTGGTAGAGCATCCCTCACAAACGAATGCTCCACATGCGGGTTTCACATGCCACCAACTGCACATTCTCAGGCAACTTCAGCGCCACAGCCGTTTTCAGATAGCCCTCAATGCAAAGGCTCTAGACGCAAATATTGGTGTGAGAGCTAATTCAATCAAGGAAACACTGCATGTTGGTGAAGGGCATATTGAAGAAGGATCAGCCGAGTGGTTCTTGTGGGAGAACAACTCCATTTGGCTCACTAACTTCACACACCATCAGGCTTCCAAGCAGCTCTCAAGGAAACTCAGTTTTCACACTCTATGCTTAGTGCCTTTTGAGTGCATTATCTAGGAATGAACCTGGTAGAGCATCCCACACAAACGAATGCTCCACATGCGGGTTTCACATGCCACCAACTCCACATTCTCAGGCAACTTCAGCGCCACAGCCGTTTTCAGATAGCCCTCAATGCAAAGGCTCTAGACGCAAATATTGGTGTGAGAGCTAATTCAATCAAGGAAACACTGCATGTTGGTGAAGGGCATATTGAAGAAGGATCAGCCGAGTGGTTCTTGTGGGAGAACAACTCCATTTGGCTCACTAACTTCACACACCATCATGCTTCCAAGCAGCTCTCAAGGAAACTCACTTTTTACACTCTATGCTTAGTGCCCTTTGAGTGCATTATCTAGGAATGAACCTGGTAGAGCATTCCACACAAACGAATGCTCCACATGCGGGTTTCACATGCCACCAACTCCACATTCACAGGCAACTTCAGCGCCACAGCCGTTTTCAGATAGCCCTCAATGCAAAGGCTCTAGACGCAAATATTGGTGTGAGAGCTAATTCAATCTAGGGAACACTGCATGTTGGTGAAGGGCATATTGAAGAAGGATCAGCCGAGTGGTTCTTGTGGGAGAACAACTCCATTTTGCCCACTAACTTCACATACCATCAGGCTTCCAAGCAGCTCTCAAGGAAACTCAGTTTTCACACTCTATGCTTAGTGCCCTTTGCGTGCATTATCTAGGAATGAACCTGGTAGAGCATCCCACACAAACGAATGCTCCACATGCGGGTTTCACATGCCACCAACTCCACATTCACAGGCAACTTCAGCGCCACAGCCGTTTTCAGATAGCCCTCAATGCAAAGGCTCTAGCCGCAAATATTGGTGTGAGAGCTAATTCAATCAAGGGAACACTGCATGTTGGTGAAGGGCATATTGAAGAAGGATCAGCCGAGTGGTTCTTGTGGGAGAACAACTCCATTTGGCTCACTAACTTCACACACCATCAGGCTTCCAAGCAGCTCTCAAGGAAACTCAGTTTTCACACTCTATGCTTAGTGCCCTTTGAGTGCATTATCTAGGAATGAACCTGGTAGAGCATCCCACACAAACGAATGCTCCACATGCGGGTTTCACATGCCACCAACTGCACATTTCAGGCAACTTCAGCGCCACAGCCGTTTTCAGATAGCCCTCAATGCAAAGGCTCTAGACGCAAATATTGGTGTGAGAGCTAATTCAATCAAGGAAACACTGCATGTTGGTGAAGGGCATATTGAAGAAGGATCAGCCGAGTGGTTCTTGTGGGAGAACAACTCCATTTGGCTCACTAACTTCACACACCATCAGGCTTCCAAGCAGCTCTCAAGGAAACTCAGTTTTCACACTCTATGCTTAGTGCCTTTTGAGTGCATTATCTAGGAATGAACCTGGTAGAGCATCCCACACAAACGAATGCTCCACATGCGGGTTTCACATGCCACCAACTCCACATTCTCAGGCAACTTCAGCGCCACAGCCGTTTTCAGATAGCCCTCAATGCAAAGGCTCTAGACGCAAATATTGGTGTGAGAGCTAATTCAATCAAGGAAACACTGCATGTTGGTGAAGGGCATATTGAAGAAGGATCAGCCGAGTGGTTCTTGTGGGAGAACAACTCCATTTGGCTCCCTAACTTCACACACCATCATGCTTCCAAGCAGCTCTCAAGGAAACTCACTTTTTACACTCTATGCTTAGTGCCCTTTGAGTGCATTATCTAGGAATGAACCTGGTAGAGCATCCCACACAAACGAATGCTCCACATGCGGGTTTCACATGCCACCAACTCCACATTCACAGGCAACTTCAGCGCCACAGCAGTTTTCAGATAGCCCTCAATGCAAAGGCTCTAGACGCAAATATTGATGTGAGAGCTAATTCAATCAAGGGAACACTGCATGTTGGTGAAGGGCATATTGAAGAAGGATCAGCCGAGTGGTTCTTGTGGGAGAACAACTCCATTTTGCCCACTAACTTCACATACCATCAGGCTTCCAAGCAGCTCTCAAGGAAACTCAGTTTTCACACTCTATGCTTAGTGCCCTTTGAGTGCATTATCTAGGAATGAACCTGGTAGAGCATCCCACACAAACGAATGCTCCACATGCGGGTTTCACATGCCACCAACTCCACATTCACAGGCAACTTCAGCGCCACAGCCGTTTTCAGATAGCCCTCAATGCAAAGGCTCCAGACGCAAATATTGGTGTTAGAGCTAATTTAATCAAGGAAACACTGCATGTTGGTGAAGGGCATATTGAAGAAGGATCAGCCGAGTGGTTCTTGTGGGAGAACAACTCCATTTGGCTCACTAACTTCACACACCATCAGGCTTCCAAGCAGCTCTCAAGGAAACTCAGTTTTCACACTCTATGCTTAGTGCCCTTTGAGTGCATTATCTAGGAATGAACCTGGTAGAGCATCCCACACAAACGAATGCTCCACATGCGGGTTTCACATGCCACCAACTCCACATTCACAGGCAACTTCAGCGCCACAGCCGTTTTCAGATAGCCCTCAATGCAAAGGCTCTAGACGCAAATATTGGTGTGAGAGCTAATTCAATCAAGGAAACACTGCATGTTGGTGAAGGGCATATTGAAGAAGGATCAGCCGAGTGGTTCTTGTGGGAGAACAACTCCATTTGGCTCACTAACTTCACACACCATCAGGCTTCCAAGCAGCTCTCAAGGAAACTCAGTTTTCACACTCTATGCTTAGTGCCTTTTGAGTGCATTATCTAGGAATGAACCTGGTAGAGCATCCCACACAAACGAATGCTCCACATGCGGGTTTCACATGCCACCAACTCCACATTCTCAGGCAACTTCAGCGCCACAGCCGTTTTCAGATAGCCCTCAATGCAAAGGCTCTAGACGCAAATATTGGTGTGAGAGCTAATTCAATCAAGGAAACACTGCATGTTGGTGAAGGGCATATTGAAGAAGGATCAGCCGAGTGGTTCTTGTGGGAGAACAACTCCATTTGGCTCACTAACTTCACACACCATCATGCTTCCAAGCAGCTCTCAAGGAAACTCACTTTTTACACTCTATGCTTAGTGCCCTTTGAGTGCATTATCTAGGAATGAACCTGGTAGAGCATTCCACACAAACGAATGCTCCACATGCGGGTTTCACATGCCACCAACTCCACATTCACAGGCAACTTCAGCGCCACAGCCGTTTTCAGATAGCCCTCAATGCAAAGGCTCTAGACGCAAATATTGATGTGAGAGCTAATTCAATCAAGGGAACACTGCATGTTGGTGAAGGGCATATTGAAGAAGGATCAGCCGAGTGGTTCTTGTGGGAGAACAACTCCATTTTGCCCACTAACTTCACATACCATCAGGCTTCCAAGCAGCTCTCAAGGAAACTCAGTTTTCACACTCTATGCTTAGTGCCCTTTGAGTGCATTATCTAGGAATGAACCTGGTAGAGCATCCCACACAAACGAATGCTCCACATGCGGGTTTCACATGCCACCAACTCCACATTCACAGGCAACTTCAGCGCCACAGCCGTTTTCAGATAGCCCTCAATGCAAAGGCTCCAGACGCAAATATTGGTGTTAGAGCTAATTTAATCAAGGAAACACTGCATGTTGGTGAAGGGCATATTGAAGAAGGATCAGCCGAGTGGTTCTTGTGGGAGAACAACTCCATTTGGCTCACTAACTTCACACACCATCAGGCTTCCAAGCAGCTCTCAAGGAAACTCAGTTTTCACACTCTATGCTTAGTGCCCTTTGAGTGCATTATCTAGGAATGAACCTGGTAGAGCATCCCACACAAACGAATGCTCCACATGCGGGTTTCACATGCCACCAACTCCACATTCACAGGCAACTTCAGCGCCACAGCCCTTTTCAGATAGCCCTCAATGCAAAGGCTCTAGACGCAAATATTGGTGTGAGAGCTAATTCAATCAAGGAAACACTGCATGTTGGTGAAGGGCATATTGAAGAAGGATCAGCCGAGTGGTTCTTGTGGGAGAACAACTCCATTTGGCTCACTAACTTCACACACCATCAGGCTTCCAAGCAGCTCTCAAGGAAACTCAGTTTTCACACTCTATGCTTAGTGCCCTTTGAGTGCCTAGGACTGAAATGAAGCTTGGTGAGCCTCCCACACAAACGAATGCTCCACATGCGGGTTTCACATGCCACCAACTCCACATTCTCAGGCAACTTCAGCGCCTCAGCCGTTTTCAGATAGCCCTCAATGCAAAGGCTCTAGACGCAAATATTGGTGTGAGAGCTAATTCAATCTAGGGAACACTGCATGTTGGTGAAGGGCATATTGAAGAAGGATCAGCCGAGTGGTTCTTGTGGGAGAACCACTCCATTTGGCCCACTAACTTCACATTCCATCAGGCTTCCAAGCAGCTCTCAAGGAAACTCAGTTTTCACACTCTATGCTTATTGCCCTTTGAGTTCATTATCTAGGAATGAACCTGGTAGAGCATCCCACACAAACGAATGCTCCACATGCGGGTTTCACATGCCACCAACTCCACATTCACAGGCAACTTCAGCGCCACAGCCGTTTTCAGATAGCCCTCAATGCAAAGGCTCTAGACGCAAATATTGGTGTGAGAGCTAATTCAATCAAGGAAACACTGCATGTTGGTGAAGGGCATATTGAAGAAGGATCAGCCGAGTGGTTCTTGTGGGAGAACAACTCCATTTGGCTCCCTAACTTCATACACCATCAGGCTTACAAGCAGCTCTCAAGGAAACTCAGTTTTCACACTCTATGCTTAGTGACCTTTGAGTGACTAGGACTGAAATGAAGCTTGGTGAGCATCCCACACAAACGAATGCTCCACATGCGGGTTTCACATACCAATAACTCCACATTCACAGGCAACTTCAGCGCCACAACAGTTTTCAGATAGCCCTCAATGCAAAGGCTCTAGACGCAAATATTGGTGTGAGAGCTAATTCAATCAAGGAAACACTGCATGTTGGTGAAGGGCATATGGAAGAAGGATCAGCTGAGTGGATCTTGTGGGAGAACAACTCCATTTGGCTCATTAACTTCACACACCATCATGCTTCCAAGCAGCTCTCAAGGAAACTCAGTTTTCACACTCTATGTTTAGTGCCAATTGAGTTCCTAGGACTGAAATGAAGCTTGGTGAGCATCCCACACAAACGAATGCTCCACATGCGGGTTTCACATGCCACCAACTCCACATTCTCAGGCAACTTCAGCGCCACAGCCGTTTTCAGATAGCCCTCAATGCAAAGGCTCTAGACGCAAATATTGGTGTGAGAGCTAATTCAATCAAGGGAACACTGCATGTTTTTGAAGGGCATATTGAAGAAGGATCAGCCGAGTGGTTCTTGTGGGAGAACAACTCCATTTGGCTCACTAACTTCACATACCATCAGGCTTCCAAGCAGCTCTCAAGGAAACTCACTTTTTAAACTCTATGCTTAGTGCCCTTTGAGTGCATTATCTAGGAATGAACCTGATAGAGCATCCCACACAAACGAATGCTCCACATGCGGGTTTCACATGCCACCAACTCCACATTCACAGGCAACATCAGTGCTACAGCCGTTTTCAGATAGCCCTCAATGCAAAGACTCTAGACGCAAATATTGGTGTGAGAGCTAATTCAATCAAGGAAACACTGCATGTTGGTGAAGGGCATATTGAAGAAGGATCAGCCGAGTGGTTCTTGTGGGAGAACAACTCCATTTGGCTCACTAACTTCACACACCATCAGGCTTCCAAGCAGCTCTCAAGGAAACTCAGTTTTCACACTCTATGCTTAGTGCCCTTTGAGTGCATTATCTAGGAATGAACCTGGTAGAGCATCCCACACAAACGAATGCTCCACATGCGGGTTTCACATGCCACCAACTCCACATTCACAGGCAACTTCAGCGCCACAGCCGTTTTCAGATAGCCCTCAATGCAAAGGCTCTAGACGCAAATATTGGTGTGAGAGCTAATTCAATCAAGGGAACACTGCATGTTGGTGAAGGGCATATTGAAGAAGGATCAGCCGAGTGGTTCTTGTGGGAGAACAACTCCATTTTGCCCACTAACTTCACATACCATCAGGCTTCCAAGCAGCTCTCAAGGAAACTCACTTTTTACACTCTATGCTTAGTGCCCTTTGAGTGCATTATCTAGGAATGAACCTGGTAGAGCATCCCACACAAACGAATGCTCCACATGCGGGTTTCACATGCCACCAACTCCACATTCACAGGCAACTTCAGCGCCACAGCCGTTTTCAGATAGCCCTCAATGCAAAGGCTCTAGACGCAAATATTGGTGTGAGAGCTAATTCAATCAAGGGAACACTGCATGTTGGTGAAGGGCATATTGAAGAAGGATCAGCCGAGTGGTTCTTGTGGGAGAACAACTCCATTTGGCTCACTAACTTCACACACCATCAGGCTTCCAAGCAGCTCTCAAGGAAACTCAGTTTTCACACTCTATGCTTAGTGCCCTTTGAGTGCCTAGGACTGAAATGAAGCTTGGTGAGCATCCCACACAAACGAATGCTCCACATGCGGGTTTCACATGCCACCAACTCCACATTCACAGGCAACTTCAGCGCCACAGCCCTTTTCAGATAGCCCTCAATGCAAAGGCTCTAGACGCAAATATTGGTGTGAGAGCTAATTCAATCAAGGGAACACTGCATGTTGGTGAAGGGCATATTGAAGAAGGATCAGTCGAGTGGTTCTTGTGGGAGAACAACTCCATTTGGCTCACTAACTTCACACACCATCAGGCTTCCAAGCAGCTCTCAAGGAAACTCAGTTTTCACACTCTATGCTTAGTGCCTTTTGAGTGCATTATCTAGGAATGAACCTGGTAGAGCATCCCACACAAACGAATGCTCCACATGCGGGTTTCACATGCCACCAACTCCACATTCACAGGCAACTTCAGCGCCACAGCCGTTTTAAGATAGCCCTCAATGCAAAGGCTCTAGACGCAAATATTGGTGTGAGAGCTAATTCAATCAAGGAAACACTGCATGTTGGTGAAGGGCATATTGAAGAAGGATCAGCCGAGTGGTTCTTGTGGGAGAACAACTCCATTTGGCTCACTAACTTCACACACCATCAGGCTTCCAAGCAGCTCTCAAGGAAACTCAGTTTTCACACTCTATGCTTAGTGCCCTTTGAGTGCATTATCTAGGAATGAACCTGGTAGAGCATCCCACACAAACGAATGCTCCACATGCGGGTTTCACATGACACCAACTCCACATTCACAGGCAACTTCAGCGCCACAGCCGTTTTCAGATAGCCCTCAATGCAAAGGCTCTAGACGCAAATATTGGTGTGAGAGCTAATTCAATCAAGGAAACACTGCATGTTGGTGAAGGGCATATTGAAGAAGGATCAGCCGAGTGGTTCTTGTGGGAGAACAACTCCATTTGGCTCACTAACTTCACACACCATCAGGCTTCCATGCAGCTCTCAAGGAAACTCAGTTTTCACATTTTATCTTAGTGCCCTTTGAGTGCATTATCTAGGAATGAACCTGGTAGAGCATCCCACACAAACGAATGCTCCACATGCGGGTTTCACATGCCACCAACTCCACATTCACAGGCAACTTCAGCGCCACAGCCGTTTTCAGATAGCCCTCAATGCAAAGGCTCTAGATGCAAATATTGGTGTGAGAGCTAATTCAATCAAGGAAACACTGCATGTTGGTGAAGGGCATATTGAAGAAGGATCAGCCGAGTGGTTCTTGTGGGAGAACGACTCCATTTGGCTCACTAACTTCACACACCATCAGGCTTCAAGCAGCTCTCAAGGAAACTCAGTTTTCACACTCTATGCTTAGTGCCCTTTGAGTGCATTATCTAGGAATGAACCTGGTAGAGCATCCCACACAAACGAATGCTCCACATGCGGGTTTCACATGCCACCAACTCCACATTCACAGGCAACTTCAGCGCCACAGCCATTTTCAGATAGCCCTCAATGCAAAGGCTCTAGACGCAAATATTGGTGTGAGAGCTAATTCAATCAAGGAAACACTGCATGTTGGTGAAGGGCATATTGAAGAAGGATCAGCCGAGTGGTTCTTGTGGGAGAACAACTCCATTTGGCTCACTAACTTCACACACCATCAGGCTTCCAAGCAGCTCTCAAGGAAACTCAGTTTTCACACTCTATGCTTAGTGCCCTTTGAGTGCCTAGGACTGAAATGAAGCTTGGTGAGCATCCCACACAAACGAATGCTCCACATGCGGGTTTCACATGCCACCAACTCCACATTCTCAGGCAACTTCAGCGCCACAGCAGTTTTCAGATAGCCCTCAATGCAAAGGCTCTAGACGCAAATATTGGTGTGAGAGCTAATTCAATCAAGGAAGCACTGCATGTTGGTGAAGGGCATATTGAAGAAGGATCAGCCGAGTGGTTCTTGTGGGAGAACAACTCCATTTGGCTCACTAACTTCACACACCATCATGCTTCCAAGCAGCTCTCAAGGAAACTCAGTTTTCACACTCTATGTTTAGTGCCAATTGAGTTCCTAGGACTGAAATGAACCTTGGTGAGCATCCCACACAAACGAATGCTCCACATGCGGGTTTCACATGCCACCAACTCCACATTCACAGGCAACTTCAGCGCCACAGCCGTTTTCAGATAGCCCTCAATACAAAGGCTCTAGACGCAAATATTGGTGTGAGAGCTAATTCAATCAAGGAAACACTGCATGTTGGTGAAGGGCATATTGAAGAAGGATCAGCCGAGTGGTTCTTGTGGGAGAACAACTCCATTTGGCTCACTAACTTCACACACCATCAGGCTTCCAAGCAGCTCTCAAGGAAACTCAGTTTTCACACTCTATGCTTAGTGCCCTTTGAGTGCCTAGGACAGAAATGAGGCTTGGTGAGCATCCCACACAAACGAATGCTCCACATGCGGGTTTCACATGCCACCATCTCCACATTCTCAGGCAACTTCAGCGCCTCAGCCGTTTTCAGATAGCCCTCAATGCAAAGGCTCTAGACGCAAATATTGGTGTGAGAGCTAATTCAATCAAGGAAACACTGCATGTTGGTGAAGTGCATATTGAAGAAGGATCAGCCAAGTGGTTCTTGTGGGAGAACAACTCCATTTGGCTCACTAACTTCACACACCATCAGGCTTCCAAGCAGCTCTCAAGGAAACTCAGTTTTCACACTCTATGCTTAGTGCCCTTTGAGTGCATTATCTAGGAATGAACCTGGTAGAGCATCCCACACAAACGAATGCTCCACATGCAGGTTTCACATGCCACCAACTCCACATTCACAGGCAACTTCAGCGCCACAGCCGTTTTCAGATAGCCCTCAATGCAAAGGCTCTAGACGCAAATATTGGTGTGAGAGCTAATTCAATCAAGGAAACACTGCATGTTGGTGAAGGGCATATTGAAGAAGGATCAGCCGAGTGGTTCTTGTGGGAGAACAACTCCATTTGGCTCACTAACTTCACACACCATCAGGCTTCCAAGCATCTCTCAAGGAAACTCAGTTTTCACACTCTATGTTTAGTGCCCTTTGAGTTCCTAGGACCGAAATGAAGCTTGGTGAGCATCCCACACAAACGAATGCTCCACATGCGGGTTTCACATGCCACCAACTCCACATTCTCAGGCAACTTCAGCGCCACAGCCGTTTTAAGATAGCCCTCAATACAAAGGCTCTAGACGCAAATATTGGTGTGAGAGCTAATTCAATCAAGGAAACACTGCATGTTGGTGAAGGGCATATTGAAGAAGGATCAGCTGAGTGGTTCTTGTGGGAGAACAACTCCATTTGACTCACTAACTTCACACACCATCAGGCTTCCAAGCAGCTCTCAAGGAAACTCAGTTTTCACACTCTATGCTTAGTGCCCTTTGAGTGCATTATCTAGGAATGAACCTGGTAGAGCATCCCACACAAACGAATGCTCCACATGCGGGTTTCACATGCGACCAACTCCACATTCTCAGGCAACTTCAGCGCCACAGCCATTTTCAGATAGCCCTCAATGCAAAGGCTCTAGACGCAAATATTGGTGTGAGAGCAAATTCAGTCAAGGGAACACTGCATGTTGGTGAAGGGCATATTGAAGAAGGATCAGCGGAGTGGTTCGTGTGGGAGAACAACTCCATTTGGCTCATTAACTTCACACACCATCAGGTTTCCAAGCAGCTCTCAAGGAAACTCAGTTTTCACACTCTATGCTTAGTGCCCTTTGTGTGCCTAAGACTGAAATGAAGGTTGGTTAGCATCCCACACAAACGAATGCTCCACATGCGGGTTTCACATGCCACCAACTCCACATTCTCAGGCAACTTCAGCGCCACAGCCGTTTTCAGATAGCCCTCAATGCAAAGGCTCTAGACGCAAATATTGGTGTGAGAGATAATTAAATCAAGGAAACACTGCATGTTGGTGAAGGGCATATTGAAGAAGGATCAGCCGAGTGGTTCTTGTGGGAGAACAACTCCATTTGACTCACAAACTTCACACACCATCAGACTTCCAAGCAGCTCTCAAGGAAACTCAGTTTTCACACTCTATGCTTAGTGCCCTTTGAGTGCATTATCTAGGAATGAACCTGGTAGAGCATCCCACACAAACGAATGCTCCACATGCGGGTTTCACATGCCACCAACTCCACATTCACAGGCAACTTCAGCGCCACAGCCGTTTTCAGATAGCCCTCAATGCAAAGGCTCTAGACGAAAATATTGGTGTGAGAACTAATTCAATCAAGGAAACACTGCATGTTGGTGAAGGGCATATTGAAGAAGGATCAGCCGAGTGGTTCTTGTGGGAGAACAACTCCATTTGGCTCACTAACTTCACACACCATCAGGCTTCCAAGCAGCTCTCAAGGAAACACAGTTTTCACACTCTATGCTTAGTGCCCTTTGAGTGCCTACTACTGAAATGAAGCTTGGTGAGCATCCCACACAAACGAATGCTCCACATGCGGGTTTCACATGCCACCAACTCCACATTCACAGGCAACTTCAGCGCCACAGCCGTCTTCAGATAGCCCTCAATGCAAAGGCTCTAGATGCAAATATTGGTGTGAGAGCTAATTCAATCAAGGAAACACTGCATGTTGGTGAAGGGCATATTGAAGAAGGATCAGGAAAGTGGATCTTTTGGGAGAACAACTCCATTTGGCTCACTAACTTCACACTCCATCAGGCTTTCAGGCAGCTCTTAAGGAAACTCAGGTTTCACACTCTATGCTTAGTGCACTTTGAGTTAGTAGGACTGAAATGAGGCTTGGTGAGTATCCCACACAAACGAATGCTCCACATGCGGGTTTCACATGCCACCAACTCCACATTCTCAGGCAACTTCAGCGCCACAGCCGTTTTCAGATAGCCCTCAATGCAAAGGCTCTAGACGCAAATATTGGTGTGAGAGCTAATTCAATCAAGGAAACACTGCATGTTGGTGAAGGGCATATTGAAGAAGGATCAGCCGAGTGGTTCTTGTGGGAGAACAACTCCATTTGGTTCACTAACTTCACACACCATCAGGCTTCCAAGCAGCTCTCAAGGAAACTCAGTTTTCACACTCTATGCTTAGTGCCCTTTGAGTGCATTATCTAGGAATGAACCTGGTATAGCAACCCACACAACCGAATGCTCCACATGCGGGTTTCACATGCCACCAACTCCACATTCACAGGCAACTTCAGCGCCACAGCCGTTTTCAGATAGCCCTCAATGCAAAGGCTCTAGACGCAAATATTGGTGTGAGAGCTAATTCAATCAAGGAAACACTGCATGTTGGTGAAGGGCATATTGAAGAAGGATCAGCCGAGTGGTTCTTGTGGGAGAACAACTCCATTTGGCTCACTAACTTCACACACCATCAGGCTTCCAAGCAGCTCTCAAGGAAACTCAGTTTTCACACTCTATGCTTAGTGTCCTTTGAGTGCATTATCTAGGAATGAACCTGGTAGAGCATCCCACACAAACGAATGCTCCACATGCGGGTTTCACATGCCACCAACTCCACATTCTCAGGCAACTTCAGCGCCACAGCCGTTTTCAGATAGCCCTCAATGCAAAGGCTCTAGACGCAAATATTGGTGTGAGAGCTAATTCAATCAAGGAAACACTGCATGTTGGTGAAGGGCATATTGAAGAAGGATCAGCAAAGTGGATCTTGTGGGAGAACAACTCCATTTGGCTCATTAACTTCACACACCATCAGACTTCCAAGCAGCTCTCAAGGAAACTCAGTTTTCACACTCTATGCTTAGTGCCCTTTGAGTGCATAGGACTGAAATGAAGCTTGGTGAGCATCCCACACAAACGAATGCTCCACATGCGGGTTTCACATGCCACCAACTCCACATTCACAGGCAACTTCAGCGCCACAGCCGTTTTCAGATAGCCCTCAATGCAAAGGCTCTAGACGCAAATATTGGTGTGAGAGCTAATTCAAGCAAGGAAACACTGCATGTTGGTGAAGGGCATATTGAAGAAGGATCAGCAAAGTGGATCTTGTGGGAGAACAACTCCATTTGGCTCATTAACTTCACACACCATCAGACTTCCAAGCATCTCTCAAGGAAACTCAGTTTTCACACTCTATGCTTAGTGCCCTTTGAGTGCCTAGGACTGAAATGAGGCTTGGTGAGCATCCCACACAAACGAATGCTCCACATGCAGGTTTCACATGCCACCAACTCCACATTCACATGCAACTTCAGCGCCACAGCCGTTTTCAGATAGCCCTCAATGCAAAGGCTCTAGACGCAAATATTGGTGTGAGAGCTAATTCAATCAAGGAAACACTGCATGTTGGTGAAGGGCATATTGAAGAAGGATCAGCCGAGTGGTTCTTGTGGGAGAACAACTCCATTTGGCTCACTAACTTCACACACCATCAGGCTTCCAAGCAGCTCTCAAGGAAACTCAGTTATCACACTCTATGCTTAGTGCCCTTTGAGTGCATTATCTAGGAATGAACCTGGTAGAGCATCCCACACAAACGAATGCTCCACATGCGGGTTTCACATGCCACCAACTCCACATTCACAGGCAACTTCAGCGCCACAGCCGTTTTCAGATAGCCCTCAATGCAAAGGCTCTAGACTCAAATATTGGTGTGAGAGCTAATTCAATCAAGGAAACACTGCATGTTGGTGAAGGGCATATTGAAGAAGGATCAGCCGAGTGGTTCTTGTGGGAGAACAACTCCATTTGGCTCACTAACTTCACACACCATCAGGCTTCCAAGCAGCTCTCAAGCAAACTCAGTTTTCACACTCTATGCTTAGTGCCCTTTGAGTGCCTAGGACAGAAATGAGGCTTGGTGAGCATCCCACACAAACGAATGCTCCACATGCGGGTTTCACATGCCACCATCTCAATATTCTCAGGCAACTTCACGCCTCAACCGTTTTCAGATAGCCCTCAATGCAAAGGCTCTAGACGCAAATATTGGTGTGAGAGCTAATTCAATCAAGGAAACACTGCATGTTGGTGAAGTGCATATTGAAGAAGGATCAGCCGAGTGGTTCTTGTGGGAGAACAACTCCATTTGGCTCACTAACTTCACACACCATCATGCTTCCAAGCAGCTCTCAAGGAAACTCAGTTTTCACACTCTATGCTTAGTGCCCTTTGAGTGCATTATCTAGGAATGAACCTGGTAGAGCATCCCACACAAACGAATGCTCCACATGCAGGTTTCACATGCCACCAACTCCACATTCACAGGCAACTTCAGCGCCACAGCCGTTTTCAGATAGCCCTCAATGCAAAGGCTCTAGAAGCAAATATTGGTGTGAGAGCTAATTCAATCAAGGAAACACTGCATGTTGGTGAAGGGCATATTGAAGAAGGATCAGCCGAGTGGTTCTTGTGGGAGAACAACTCCATTTGGCTCACTAACTTCACACACCATCAGGCTTCCAAGCATCTCTCAAGGAAACTCAGTTTTCACACTCTATGTTTAGTGCCCTTTGAGTTCCTAGGACTGAAATGAAGCTTGGTGAGCATCCCACACAAACGAATGCTCCACATGCGGGTTTCACATGCCACCAACTCCACATTCTCAGGCAACTTCAGCGCCACAGCCGTTTTAAGATAGCCCTCAATACAAAGGCTCTAGACGCAAATATTGGTGTGAGAGCTAATTCAATCAAGGAAACACTGCATGTTGGTGAAGGGCATATTGAAGAAGGATCAGCTGAGTGGTTCTTGTGGGAGAACAACTCCATTTGACTCACTAACTTCACACACCATCAGGCTTCCAAGCAGCTCTCAAGGAAACTCAGTTTTCACACTCTATGCTTAGTGCCCTTTGAGTGCATTATCTAGGAATGAACCTGGTAGAGCATCCCACACAAACGAATGCTCCACATGCGGGTTTCACATGCCACCAACTCCACATTCTCAGGCAACTTCAGCGCCACAGCCATTTTCAGATAGCCCTCAATGCAAAGGCTCTAGACGCAAATATTGGTGTGAGAGCAAATTCAGTCAAGGGAACACTGCATGTTGGTGAAGGGCATATTGAAGAAGGATCAGCGGAGTGGTTCGTGTGGGAGAACAACTCCATTTGGCTCATTAACTTCACACACCATCAGGTTTCCAAGCAGCTCTCAAGGAAACTCAGTTTTCACACTCTATGCTTAGTGCCCTTTGTGTGCCTAAGACTGAAATGAAGGTTGGTTAGCATCCCACACAAACGAATGCTCCACATGCGGGTTTCACATGCCACCAACTCCACATTCTCAGGCAACTTCAGCGCCACAGCCGTTTTCAGATAGGCCTCAATACAAAGGCTCTAGATGCAAATATTGGTGTGAGAGATAATTAAATCAAGGAAACACTGCATGTTGGTGAAGGGCATATTGAAGAAGGATCAGCCGAGTGGTTCTTGTGGGAGAACAACTCCATTTGGCTCACTAACTTCACACACCATCAGGTTTCCAAGCAGCTCTCAAGGAAACTCACTTTTTACACTCTATGCTTAGTGCCCTTTGAGTGCATTATCTAGGAATGAACCTGATAGAGCATACCGCAGAAACGAATGCTCCACATGCGGGTTTCACATGCAACCAACTCCACATTCACAGGCAAGTTCAGTGCTACAGCTGTTTTCAGATAGCCCTCAATGCAAAGGCTCTAGACGCAAATATTGGTGTGAGAGCCAATTCAATCAAGGAAACACTGCATGTTGGTGAAGGGCATATTGAAGAAGGATCAGCAAAGTGGTTCTTGTGGGAGAACAACTCCATTTGACTCACTAACTTCACACACCATCAGACTTCCAAGCAGCTCTCAAGGACACTCAGTTTTCACACTCTATGCTTAGTGCCCTTTGAGTGCCTACTACTGAAATGAAGCTTGGTGAGCATCCCACACAAACGAATGCTCCACATGCGGGTTTCACATGCCACCAACTCCACATTCACAGGCAACTTCAGCGCCACAGCCGTCTTCAGATAGCCCTCAATGCAAAGGCTCTAGATGCAAATATTGGTGTGAGAGCTAATTCAATCAAGGAAACACTGCATGTTGGTGAAGTGCATATTGAAGAAGGATCAGGAAAGTGGATCTTTTGGGAGAACAACTCCATTTGGCTCACTAACTTCACACTCCATCAGGCTTTCAGGCAGCTCTTAAGGAAACTCAGGTTTCACACTCTATGCTTAGTGCACTTTGAGTTAGTAGGACTGAAATGAGGCTTGGTGAGTATCCCACACAAACGAATGCTCCACATGCGGGTTTCACATGCCACCAACTCCACATTCTCAGGCAACTTCAGCGCCACAGCCGTTTTCAGATAGCCCTCAATGCAAAGGCTCTAGACGCAAATATTGGTGTGAGAGCTAATTCAATCAAGGAAACACTGCATGTTGGTGAAGGGCATATTGAAGAAGGATCAGCCGAGTGGTTCTTGTGGGAGAACAACTCCATTTGGTTCACTAACTTCACACACCATCAGGCTTCCAAGCAGCTCTCAAGGAAACTCAGTTTTCACACTCTATCCTTAGTGCCCTTTGAGTGCATTATCTAGGAATGAACCTGGTATAGCAACCCACACAACCGAATGCTCCACATGCGGGTTTCACATGCCACCAACTCCACATTCACAGGCAACTTCAGCGCCACAGCCGTTTTCAGATAGCCCTCAATGCAAAGGCTCTAGACGCAAATATTGGTGTGAGAGCTAATTCAATCAAGGAAACACTGCATGTTGGTGAAGGGCATATTGAAGAAGGATCAGCCGAGTGGTTCTTGTGGGAGAACAACTCCATTTGGCTCACTAACTTCACACACCATCAGGCTTCCAAGCAGCTCTCAAGGAAACTCAGTTTTCACACTCTATGCTTAGTGTCCTTTGAGTGCATTATCTAGGAATGAACCTGGTAGAGCATCCCACACAAACGAATGCTCCACATGCGGGTTTCACATGCCACCAACTCCACATTCACAGGCAACTTCAGCGCCACAGCCGTTTTCAGATAGCCCTCAATGCAAAGGCTCTAGACGCAAATATTGGTGTGAGAGCTAATTCAATCAAGGAAACACTGCATGTTGGTGAAGGGCATATTGAAGAAGGATCAGCAAAGTGGATCTTGTGGGAGAACAACTCCATTTGGCTCATTAACTTCACACACCATCAGACTTCCAAGCAGCTCTCAAGGAAACTCAGTTTTCACACTCTATGCTTAGTGCCCTTTGAGTGCATAGGACTGAAATGAAGCTTGGTGAGCATCCCACACAAACGAATGCTCCACATGCGGGTTTCACATGCCACCAACTCCACATTCACAGGCAACTTCAGCGCCACAGCCGTTTTCAGATAGCCCTCAATGCAAAGGCTCTAGATGCAAATATTGGTGTGAGAGCTAATTCAATCAAGGAAACACTGCATGTTGGTGAAGGGCATATTGAAGAAGGATCAGCAAAGTGGATCTTGTGGGAGAACAACTCCATTTGGCTCATTAACTTCACACACCATCAGACTTCCAAGCAGCTCTCAAGGAAACTCAGTTTTCACACTCTATGCTTAGTGCCCTTTGAGTTCCTAGGACTGAAATGAGGCTTGGTGAGCATCCCACACAAACGAATGCTCCACATGCAGGTTTCACATGCCACCAACTCCACATTCACATGCAACTTCAGCGCCACAGCCGTTTTCAGATAGCCCTCAATGCAAAGGCTCTAGACGCAAATATTGGTGTGAGAGCTAATTCAATCAAGGAAACACTGCATGTTGGTGAAGGGCATATTGAAGAAGGATCAGCCGAGTGGTTCTTGTGGGAGAACAACTCCATTTGGCTCACTAACTTCACACACCATCAGGCTTCCAAGCAGCTCTCAAGGAAACTCAGTTATCACACTCTATGCTTAGTGCCCTTTGAGTGCATTATCTAGGAATGAACCTGGTAGAGCATCCCAAACAAACGAATGCTCCACATGCGGGTTTCACATGCCACCAACTCCACATTCACAGGCAACTTCTGCGCCACAGCCGTTTTCAGATAGCCCTCAATGCAAAGGCTCTAGACTCAAATATTGGTGTGAGAGCTAATTCAATCAAGGAAACACTGCATGTTGGTGAAGGGCATATTGAAGAAGGATCAGCCGAGTGGTTCTTGTGGGAGAACAACTCCATTTGGCTCACTAACTTCACACACCATCAGGCTTCCAAGCAGCTCTCAAGGAAACTCAGTTTTCACACTCTATGCTTAGTGCCCTTTGAGTGCATTATCTAGGAATGAACCTGGTAGAGCATCCCACACAAACGAATGCTCCACATGCAGGTTTCACATGCCACCAACTCCACATTCACAGGCAACTTCAGCGCCACAGCCGTTTTCAAATAGCCCTCAATGCAAAGGCTCTAGACGCAAATATTGGTGAGAGCTAATTCAATCAAGGAAACACTGCATGTTGGTGAAGGGCATATTGAAGAAGCATTAGCAAAGTGGATCTTGTGGGAGAACAACTCCATTTGGCTCATTAACTTCACACACCATCAGACTTCCAAGCAGCTCTCAAGGAAACTCAGTTTTCACACTCTATGCTTAGTGCACTTTGAGTTCCTAGGACTGAAATGAGGCTTGGTGAGCATCCCACACAAACGAATGCTCCACATGCAGGTTTCACATGCCACCAACTCCACATTCACATGCAACTTCAGCGCCACAGCCGTTTTCAGATAGCCCTCAATGCAAAGGCTCTAGACGCAAATATTGGTGTGAGAGCTAATTCAATCAAGGAAACACTGCATGTTGGTGAAGGGCATATTGAAGAAGGATCAGCCGAGTGGTTCTTGTGGGAGAACAACTCCATTTGGCTCACTAACTTCACACACCATCAGGCTTCCAAGCAGCTCTCAAGGAAACTCAGTTTTCACACTCTATGTTTAGTGTCCTTTGAGTGCATTATCTAGGAATGAACCTGGTAGAGCATCCCACACAAACGAATGCCCACATGCGGGTTTCACATGCCACCAACTCCACATTCACAGGCAACTTCAACGCCACAGCCGTTTTCAAATAGAACTCAATGCAAAGGCTCTAGACGCAAATATTGGTGTGAGAGCTAATTCAATCAAGGAAACACTGCATGTTGGTGAAGGGCATATTGAAGAAGGATCAGCAAAGTGGATCTTGTGGGAGAACAACTCCATTTGGTTCATTAACTTCACACACCATCAGACTTCCAAGCAGCTCTCAAGGAAACTCAGTTTTCACACTCTATGCTTAGTGCACTTTGAGTTCCTAGGACTGAAATGAGGCTTGGTGAGCATCCCACACAAACGAATGCTCCACATGCAGGTTTCACATGCCACCAACTCCACATTCACATGCAACTTCAGCGCCACAGCCGTTTTCAGATAGCCCTCAATGCAAAGGCTCTAGACGCAAATATTGGTGTGAGAGCTAATTCAATCAAGGAAACACTGCATGTTGGTGAAGGGCATATTGAAGAAGGATCAGCCGAGTGGTTCTTGTGGGAGAACAACTCCATTTGGCTCACTAACTTCACACACCATCAGGCTTCCAAGCAGCTCTCAAGGAAACTCAGTTTTCACACTCTATGTTTAGTGTCCTTTGAGTGCATTATCTAGGAATGAACCTGGTAGAGCATCCCACACAAACGAATGCTCCACATGCGGGTTTCACATGCCACCAACTCCACATTCTCAGGCAACTTCAGCGCCACAGCCGTTTTCAGATAGCCCTCAATGCAAAGGCTCTAGACGCAAATATTGGTGTGAGAGCTAATTCAATCAAGGAAACACTGCATGTTGGTGAAGGGCATATTGAAGAAGGATCAGCAAAGTGGATCTTGTGGAGAACAACTCCATTTGGTTCATTAACTTCACACACCATCAGACTTCCAAGCAGCTCTCAAGGAAACTCAGTTTTCACAATCTATGCTTAGTGCACTTTGAGTTCCTAGGACTGAAATGAGGCTTGGTGAGCATCCACACAAACAAATGCTCCACGTGCAGGTTTCACATGCCACCAACTCCACATTCACATGCAACTTCAGCGCCACAGCCATTTTCAGATAGCCCTCAATGCAAAGGCTCTAGACGCAAATATTGGTGTGAGAGCTAATTCAATCAAGGAAACACTGCATGTTGGTGAAGGGCATATTGAAGAAGGATCAGCCGAGTGGTTCTTGTGGGAGAACAACTCCATTTGGCTCACTAACTTCACACACCATCAGGCTTCCAAGCAGCTCTCAAGGAAACTCAGTTATCACGCTCTATGCTTAGTGCCCTTTGAGTGCATTATCTAGGAATGAACCTGGTAGAGCATCCCACACAAACGAATGCTCCACATGCGGGTTTCACATGCCACCAACTCCACATTCACAGGCAACTTCAGCGCCACAGCCGTTTTCAGATAGCCCTCAATGCAAAGGCTCTAGACGCAAATATTGGTGTGAGAGCTAATTCAATCAAGGGAAACACTGCATGTTGGTGAAGGGCATATGGAAGAAAGATCAGCCGAGTGGTTCTTCTGGGAGAACAACTCCATTTGGCTCACTAACTTCACACACCATCAGGCTTCCAAGCAGCTCTCAAGGAAACTCAGTTTTCCCACTCTATGCTTAGTGCCCTTTGAGTGCCTAGGACTGAAATGAAGCTTGGTGAGCATCCCACAAAAACGAATACTCCACATGCGGGTTTCACATGCCACCAACTCCACATTCACAGGCAACTTCAGCGCCACAGCCATTTTCAGATAGCCCTCAATGCAAAGGCTCTAGACGCAAATATTGGTGTGAGAGCTAATTCAATCAAGGAAACACTGCATGTTGGTGAAGGGCATATTGAAGAAGGATCAGCAAAGTGGATCTTGTGGAGAACAACTCCATTTGGCTCATTAACTTCACACACCATCAGACTTCCAAGCAGCTCTCAAGGAAACTCAGTTTTCACACTCTATGCTTAGTGCACTTTGAGTTCCTAGGACTCAAATGAGGCTTGGTGAGCATCCCACACAAACGAATTCCCCTTCCTCCCTCCACATGCAGGTTTCACATGCCACCAACTCCACATTCACAGGCAACTTCAGCGCCACAGCCGTTTTCAGATAGCCCTCAATGCAAAGGCTCTAGACGCAAATATTGGTGTGAGAGCTAATTCAATCAAGGAAACACTGCATGTTGGTGAAGGGCATATTGAAGAAGGATCAGCCGAGTGGTTCTTGTGGGAGAACAACTCCATTTGGCTCACTAACTTCACACACCATCAGGCTTCCAAGCAGCTCTCAAGGAAACTCAGTTTTCACACTCTATGCTTAGTGCCCTTTGAGTGCATTATCTAGGAATGAACCTGGTAGAGCATCCCACACAAACGAATGCTCCACATGCGGGTTTCACATGCCACCAACTCCACATTCACAGGCAACTTCAGCGCCACAGCCGTTTTCAGATAGCCCTCAATGCAAAGGCTCTAGACGCAAATATTGGTGTGAGAGCTAATTCAATCAAGGAAACACTGCATGTTGGTAAAGGTCATATGGAAGAAGGATCAGCCGAGTGGTTCTTGTGGGAGAACAACTCCATTTGGCTCACTAACTTCACACACCATCAGGCTTCCAAGCAGCTCTCAAGGAAACTCAGTTTTCACACTCTATGCTTAGTGCCCTTTGAGTGCATTATCTAGGAATGAACCTGGTAGAGCATCCCACACAAACGAATGCTCCACATGCGGGTTTCACATGCCACCAACTCCACATTCTCAGGCAACTTCAGCGCCACAGCCGTTTTCAGATAGCCCTCAATGCAAAGGCTCTAGACGCAAATATTGGTGTGAGAGCTAATTCAATCAAGGAAATACTGCATGTTGGTGAAGGGCATATTGAAGAAGGATCAGCCGAGTGGTTCTTGTGGGAGAACAACTCTATTTGGCTCATTAACTTCACACTCCATCAGGTTCCAAGCAGCTCTCAAGGAAACTCAGTTTTCACACTCTATGCTTAGTGCCCTTTGTGTGCATTATCTAGGAATGAACCTGGTAGAGCATCCCACACAAACGAATGCTCCACATGCGGGTTTCACATGCCACCAACTCCACATTCTCAGGCAACTTCAGCGCCACAGCTGTTTTCAGATAGCCCTCAATGCAAAGGCTCTAGATGCAAATATTTGTGTGAGAGCTAATTCAATCAAGGAAACACTGCATGTTGGTGAAGGGCATATTGAAGAAGGATCAGCCGAGTGGTTCTTGTGGGAGAACAACTCCATTTGGCTCACTAACTTCACACACCATCAGGCTTCCAAGCAGCTCTCAAGGAAACTCAGTTTTCACACTCTATGCTTAGTGCCCTTTGAGTGCATTATCTAGGAATGAACTTGGTAGAGCATCCCCCAGAAACGAATGCTCCACATGCGGGTTTCACATGCCACCAACTCCACATTCTCAGGCAACTTCAGCGCCACAGCCGTTTTCAGATAGCCCTCAATGCAAAGGCTCTAGACGCAAATATTGGTGTGAGAGCTAATTCAATCAAGGAAACACTGCATGTTGGTGAAGGGCATATGAAGAAGGATCAGCCGAGTGGTTCTTGTGGGAGAACAACTCCATTTGGCTCACTAACTTCACACACCATCAGGCTTCCAAGCAGCTCTCAAGGAAACTCAGTTTTCACACTCTATGCTTAGTGCCCTTTGAGTGCCTAGGACTGAAATGAAGCTTGGTGAGCATCCCACACAAACGAATGCTCCACATGCGGGTTTCACATGCCACCAACTCCACATTCACAGGCAACTTCAGCGCCACAGCCATTTTCAGATAGCCCTCAATGCAAAGGCTCTAGACGCAAATATTGGTGTGAGAGCTAATTCAATCAAGGAAACACTGCATGTTGGTGAAGGGCATATTGAAGAAGGATCAGCAAAGTGGATCTTGTGGGAGAACAACTCCATTTGGCTCATTAACTTCACACACCATCAGACTTCCAAGCAGCTCTCAAGGAAACTCAGTTTTCACACTCTATGCTTAGTGCACTTTGAGTTCCTAAGACTGGAATGAAGCTTGGTGAGCATCCCACACAAACGAATGCTCCACATGCGGGTTTCACATGCCACCAACTCCACATTCACAGGCAACTTCAGCGCCACAGCCGTTTTCAGATAGCCCTCAATGCAAAGGCTCTAGACGCAAATATTGGTGTGAGAGCTAATTCAATCAAGGAAACACTGCATGTTGGTGAAGGGCATATTGAAGAAGGATCAGCCGAGTGGTTCTTGTGGGTGAACAACTCCATTTGACTCACTAACTTCACACACCATCAGGTTTCCAAGCAGCTCTCAAGGAAACTCAGTTTTCACACTCTATGCTTAGTGCCCTTTGAGTGCATTATCTAGGAATGAACCTGGTAGAGCAACCCACACAAACGAATGCTCCACATGCGGGTTTCACATGCCACCAACTCCACATTCACAGGCAACTTCAGCGCCACAGCCGTTTTCAGATAGCCCTCAATGCAAAGGCTCTAGACGCAAATATTGGTGTGAGAGCTAATTCAATCAAGGAAACACTGCATGTTGGTGAAGGGCATATTGAAGAAGGATCAGCCGAGTGGTTCTTGTGGGAGAACAACTCCATTTGGCTCACTAACTTCACACACCATCAGGCTTCCAAGCAGCTCTCAAGGAAACTCAGTTTTCACACTCTATGCTTAGTGCCCTTTGAGTTCCTAGGACCGAAATGAAGCTTGGTGAGCATCCCACACAAACGAATGCTCCACATGCGGGTTTCACATGCCACCAACTCACATTCACAGGCAACTTCAGCGCCACAGCCGTTTTCAGATAGCCCTCAATGCAAAGGCTCTAGACGCAAATATTGGTGTGAGAGCTAATTCAATCAAGGAAACACTGCATGTTGGTGAAGGGCATATTGAAGAAGGATCAGCCGAGTGGTTCTTGTGGGTGAACAACTCCATTTGACTCACTAACTTCACACACCATCAGGCTTCCAAGCAGCTCTCAAGCAAACTCAGTTTTCACACTCTATGCTTAGTGCCCTTTGAGTGCATTATCTAGGAATGAACCTGGTAGAGCATCCCGCACAAACGAGTGCTCCACATGCGGGTTTCACATGCCACCAACTCCACATTCACAGGCAACTTCAGCGCCACAGCCGTTTTCAGATAGCCCTCAATGCAAAGGCTCTAGACGCAAATATTGGTGTGAGAGCTAATTCAATCAAGGAAACACTGCATGTTGGTGAAGGGCATATTGAAGAAGGATCAGCCGAGTGGTTCTTGTGGGAGAACAACTCCTATTTGGCTCACTAACTTCACACACCATCAGGCTTCCAAGCAGCTCTCAAGGAAACTCAGTTTTCACACTCTATGCTTGATGCTCTTTGTATGGCTAGGACTGAAATGAACCTGGTAGAGCATCCCACACAAACGAATGCTCCACATGCGGGTTTCACATGCACCAACTCCACATTGACAGGCAACTTCAGCGCCACAGCCGTTTTCAGATAGCCCTCAATGCAAAGGCTCTAGACGCAAATATTGGTGTGAGAGCTAATTCAATCAAGGAAACACTGCATGTTGGTGAAGGGCATATTGAAGAAGGATCAGCCAAGTGGTTCTTGTGGGAGAACAACTCCATTTGGCTCACTAACTTCACACCATCAGGCTTCCAAGCAGCTCTCAAGGAAACTCAGTTTTCACACTCTATGCTTAGTGCCCTTTGAGTGCATTATCTAGGAATGAACCTGGTAGAGCATCCCACACAAACGAATGCTTCACATGCGGGTTTCACATGCCACCAACTCCACATTCACAGGCAACTTCAGCGCCACAGCCGTTTTCAGATAGCCCTCAATGCAAAGGCTCTAGACGCAAATATTGGTGTGAGAGCTAATTCAATCAAGGAAACACTGCATGTTGGTGAAGGGCATATTGAAGAAGGATCAGCCGAGTGGTTCTTGTGGGAGAACAACTCCATTTGGCTCACTAACTTCACACACCATCAGGCTTCCAAGCAGCTCTCAAGGAAACTCAGTTTTCACACTCTATGCTTAGTGCCCTTTGAGTGCATTATCTAGGAATGAACCTGGTAGAGCATCCCACACAAACGAATGCTCCACATGCGGGTTTCACATGCCACCAACTCCACATTCACAGGCAACTTCAGCGCCACAGCCGTTTTCAGATAGCCCTCAATGCAAAGGCTCTAGACGCAAATATTGGTGTGAGAGCTAATTCAATCAAGGAAACACTGCATGTTGGTGAAGGGCAAATTGAAGAAGGATCAGCCGAGTGGTTCTTGTGGGAGAACAACTCCATTTGGCTCACTAACTTCACACACCATCAGGCTTCCAAGCAGA
>NW_026700061.1:0-56279 GCF_030435755.1 Ochotona princeps
CAATCCGCCTCAACTTACTATGTGTTGTCCTTCCCAGCATTGTCGACGGCGGAGACGAAGAGCTGGCCTTTTGCTGCTGTTTTTCTTATAGCCATTTTCAGGCCCTCAGAAGGGGAGGCATATCCCCAGCTGTTGGTGCTAACTTTTGCTCCCATGCGCAACGAGTAATCAATGGCTTCAGCAGCAGCAGCGCTGCGTGCGACAAATTTCAAGGGCATAAGCTTCGCTTCCCAGTTGACCCCTTGAACAAACGAAAATAGCCAGCAGGCAAAAGTAGCAGAAATATTCGGTAGAAGTGGCACTGCCTGTTTTTAGGTGTCAAGGACGACACTGGAGGACCCATTGTTGCCACACTCCCTCAACACCTGCACCCCAGCGTCGCTACATGAACGCTCAAGCTCTCCACCTATGTGCAAGAGGTGTTCTGGCATATTGTTGATGTGGCTTCCCCATATGAGGTCTGGATGGGCCGGCGTTACTGAATACGGGTGGTATCCTGAACACATTTGCTGGGACGTGACACCGGACGTAGCAGTCAGCGGTTCTCTCGAACGTTCACGCACCGCGATGCAGGCGTCTACTCCTTGCACAGGTACGTGCAAACACCTATATACTGGTCGTACATGTGGCGCAGAAGGCACGATGTTACTCGTCTGTAACATATGGTAGGTTGCAGCGGCAACTCTAAAACGACTTTCTACACATGCCAAGGCTGGAGGGACAGGCACCAGATGGCCACGCCCTTTAGCATTGTCTCGGTGGCGTGAAGGTGCGGAAACTGATCATTTGAACAACAGCGCCCCGCGGTGGACGCGCAGCAGCCTGTATAGCCCCTGTGCCTTTAGAGACAAACGTGCACGATCACATGTTCGCTCCCTCAGGTAGGCTCACGCCCCAACAACCCCGCTGAATAACAGTTCTCTCCAGCCGGTTGCACCTTACTGAAGTATAGCTCGCACATTATCCTGGCAGGTTCTACATGACATAACACCGCCGTCGCGTTTCCAAGCTCGGTGCGGCACCCCCATCACCGAGTGTAACCGGCGTCCCAGGGCGCCCCCTGGAGCTATCCAGAATTATAGAATGGAACCTGGATTTCGTTCGGCTATCGGTAGTGAGCTGTGCCTGCAGGGGAAGACTCATTGTTGATTCAAGTTTGCGAATGCGGGCTTGAGTTGGTGCTTGGGTAGACTGTTAGTGGTGGACCACTTAGATAGCAACACTCACTTTGCTAGCCCGCTAACCGCTGCAGTGAGCGTGTGGAGCCTAGAGGAAGAAAGCTATTTGTGAGGTGCTTCCTGGAGTACTTCCTAGCAGAAAAAAACTACCGACACACGCATACAGACCTTTCATGTACATCTAGTCGTTCACCTTCCTGTTCGATGAATTTCCCAGTTGCAGCTCCCGAGTAGCTTGCTTGTATGCAAGTTGCTGCCGTGCGTTTTTTGCAGAAGGTGACGTAAGCTTCACATGACGGAAGAGTCAGCAAGTTAGGCGACTATGGTAAAATAATGAAGCAGTGCACATTCTTGTGCAAGCAGTACACCAGTTCACGGCGAGAGCACTGTGTCCGCTGATCCGGCACGGACCTGTTATTCCTTTTCTGTTGTTGGCGGCAGCTGCGATAATTCCCGCAACGTGAGTCCCGTGGCCGTTGGTGTCCATTGGGTCGCTCTTGTCCCTCTCGAAGTCGTACCCGCGATAATCGTCAACATAGCCATTCCCTGCACACAGGATAACCATCGGAGGCGCTCAAACCGCACCAGAACCCAACGCTCACAACCCTGCAAGGCGCTCTGAACGCGTACTTGCGTGTCAGGTTACGTTCAGGATCTATCTCTAGCGTAGAGCATGCCGCCTAAGCAGCGCTGCACATCTGTACACAAGAGCACTCTGTGGCGTCGGCAGCCTACAGCGTGTTCACAGGTAGGTCTGCTGTGAAATCATCGCACAAACCTCTAGAGACAGGATATTGCCAGGGGGTGCGCTGTGAGGATACGAGTTACCAGTGGTCACAGCACTTCCACGTAAAAGTTTATACCCTGTCATTGTCACCAAATCAATACACGTCTGCCGTTAGTGTGGTACCCGGGCTTCCGCCCAGCCCAGAAGGGGAAACGTACTTGTGGTATCTGCCTCTGCCCCCATGTATACACGACTGCAAAAAAGAATGCGGATGGAATGTAGGCTATTAGAAATCGCGGATACAGCTGCTCGCTTATGCTCTATCTAGCTAATATAACTTGTCAGAATACCTGGCACGGATTCTATACTTCTTCTACCAGCTTCTGACACAGAAAACCCGGGCAGAGCTGAAACTGCGTTTGTGTTTATGTATGCGAAGACTGCGCCTGTACGTCTGCGTGTGTGCGGGACTAGGAGATAGAGTTCGGGGAGATTTGGTTATGCCAAGTGTCGCACTGAGGCGCAGAAGGCGCACACACGCAACATCTGTGCAAGCGACAGATGTATCCGATGACACAGGTAGTACTATTTTCCGTCATCCCGATGGAGAAGAGAAAGCAGGTAGAGCTGACTGCGCCGTTTCCATGCGCTGTTTAGACGGGGTTTCCGCTGGCTCTAGGCGCTGACGCTACAGGAGGTCGGGCGAAATATATGGGCTTGAAGAACGCACTATCCGTAGAAAACAAACGGGTTGCTCTCCTATGCATATGCCACGCTGATGTGCTTAGTCGATGTGCGGTGCTACGGCCATTTTCCCCACCATCACATCGATGCCGTTGTCCGGAATCTCGCCCTCGTTTACCCCACATTTGCGTGCGCAAATCTTCGTGAGTGTAGTCGATGCTGTTAGACGGGACAAACCAAACATATTGCGCACTTCAAATCTCGTTATAACGCCGGTTAGTTGCTTCAAGAAAGGACGTGCTCACAGAAAAGCACAGGAGAGGTCAACACGCTAATTGTACGGAGACCAATCACTTATGCCCAACAGAGCACCTATGGTTAAAGACATCTATAGAAGCTGAATGCACAGCCAATGATGTCAATTCAACGCACTGTTGCGGCGAGCCATCCGCTCAAACCGTCGTTTTGTTCCGTTCTGGACGGAAGACGTACTGTGCTAGAAAGCAATGCACGCACTGTTGCCCGCGTCCATGTCGTGCCCTGCCAGAATGTGTGAGTTATGAGTAATTAATCGAGTTGAATACTTATTCCAAAGGCAACACAGCAGGCGCGCAGAGCGCTTCCGCACCTGCTGACTGGATGCCACTCCTGGTGCGTGTAAGCTGCAGAGCCACTCACTCCCTCGTTCTTGTCACCGGAGAACGACGAGTGTTTCATCGGCCCAGCCCCGCAGTTTAAGCCCGAGAAATCTCTCAAAATTTGTGAAAAATACAGAACACGATACGGATGTATGTCTGGACCCGCCATAGGCATACTAACCAACTTCAAGATACTCATATGAAAATGCGTTACAACATTTCACACGAGACCGACCGGTGACAGATCATAAGCTCACCTACCACGAATCCCGTAGAAGTCTACGTGCCAATCTTTGTGTACCAGCTCAGGAATGAGAAGCGTTAGTAAAACCATGCCTTCCCCGTCCTTGCCAGTCTACTCGTACACAGCATGGTTTTTCGAGAAAGATCAGAAGCTGCCGGACAGCTCCCAGATGTGCAGCCTTCCCGCAAAGATACGTTTCAGTGGAACTCTGTTACAGATTTGCAAGCCTAACATGTTGCTGGAAAGCACCAGCGCAGCATTGCTGAGCATTTGTAGTGTACGCGTCTATCAGCGTGTGCACCTGTGGAGACGAGCGTTGCCCGCCCCTCCTTGGATGCTTACCAGTATCAATAACTGCCACAATGATGGGCTCTACTTTCCCTCCTGCTGATTGGACGCTTGAGACTGTATCCTTAGCAGCTTTGCCCCGTCCGGTGAGGCCGGATTTTTTTCGCTGGAGGCGGTGCTTGTACAGCACATTCCATGCCTCGACAGCGTGGACGTTCACGCGTGAACCGTGGTAGGCCCACTGACGTGAAAAGTATTGATCGTTCGGTAAATGCTTTTCGTTCGTCGGGACCGCGCCTGAGCTAAAGATTGCTCGCAGTTGAGCCGAAGTCTCCAGCTGATCTTCGCGAGGATCCTGTGCCGACTCGGCCGTAGTTCCCTTCTCTGCCAATAAGGACTCGTCCTCGTCTGGCTGCACACCAGCACTTCCCGGCCCCTCCGCAGCTCCAAGTAGAGATTCACTGGTTCCAATTGGTGCCGGTGACAAAGCGCCTGGTTGATCTTCCGCATCTTCTCCGTTTGTGTTCTTTGTCTCGTAAAGGTGTTGCTGTCCACTGCCCGTCTGAATACGAAACGCTGGAGTCACTTGACGAGGAGGCTCTTTTTCAGTGCATGTCTGTTTGTTAACCGCGGGTGTCGCCTGCGGTTCCAGGGGGGGGCCTACGCCCTGTGGTGCTGCTGCTGCTGTTCTTGTCTCTGTTGTCAACGTAAAAAGTGTGGTCTCAATGATCTTTGCGCAAAAGGCCGCTCGTCGTTGACAAGCCGCCAAAGCCGTGAAGCATTCGTCACAAGTTTCAGCACTTTGAGATTTTTCAATATCTCGAAAAACTGCCTTCTCCTCTAGAGCGTCACGCACGGCCTCCTGAGCGGCATCGTATACGCTGAGGGGTACGATACCCATATGAGGCTTCAGAAGAGATGTGTGTGACAGTGAACGCGGCGTCGACCGTACTGCATCCTCTGCTGTACGGCGCACGCTGTGCAAACGAGCGCCAGAAACAGCTTTGTTTGCAGTAGCTGCCGGAGGCAGAGCACTACGTAATGTAGCTGCAAGGGCGTCTCGCGTATATCAGGCGAATGCGAGATGTGTCTGAGTGGCTTAGGCAGGCTAGCTTTATCGTGCTTTGGCGAAAGTACTTTGTTAACGCTGCCTCCGCTTTCGAGGTTGAGCTGCTCTGTCTCTCGCTTCGTAAACGATGCTCTTGATAAATACGACTTCAGTAAAGAAACCGGGCTGGCCTGCTCCGGTATTAGGCAGTCGCCCCCCATTGCAGGTTGCGGGGCCTTTGCTTCTCCTCCTCCCATAAGGTGCCCCCCCTCGCTCCGTCCAGACTCCAGCACCTGCTTCTCTTCATTTAGTACAACCACTTGTGCTGCATGTGCACTACTCGCGTCTACTGTCGAGCTGCCTGGTAACCCCTCCTCCCCCTCCTGTGGTGAAGCTTGCCCCCGCGCTGCGGCCCACTTCACCTCGAGCCCCTGACCTGGCAAAGAAGGCTTGACCTGCTGTATACGGTCTACCGTTGACCCGTCCGTGGGTGGATCCGTGACCGCTGCCTCTTCTGCTGTGGGTATTACCGGCACAAACTCCCCCCGCTCGAACTGTCTCTGCCTCTAAACACTATCTCGCTGTCAGGCTCTATCAGCCAGGTAGACCTGTTACGCTGCCACAAAGTTTTGATTGTCTCTTTGATTTCGTCTTCGCTGAGATGCTCTTGAAACTCCAGGACTACCAGGCCTACATTTTCTAGGACCTTCACACTTTTGATGATTCCCAGGTCTTGTAGTTGGTCTAGTCGTAGCCGCTGATTTGCTTCTCGCACAGCCTCCCTGTGACTGAGGAACGTTGTCTCTGGCTCACTGGTGTCCTTCCCAGTCATCCCGCCGTACCCCTCCTCATCCGCAGATAGGTTGCTGACGCCAAGTGCATCCTTTCCAGGGCGACTCGTGTGGCCCTGATTAGTTTGTTCTCTTAGTGGTGACGCGGCAAAATCGGGCTGAAGCAGTATTTTTCTGTTCTTGTCTTTAGAAGACGTTGAGCTATGAAGTTTGCTTTTCATCTCTGGAAATGTGATTTCTGTAATCCCACGATCAAGCGACCTCCAGTCCCGGCAGTCCCGAGGTTCTCATTAGCTGTCGCTAATTCTTCATGGCGTAGAGTTGCGGTCCTTCCGTCCTCATTGAAATCCTCAGCAACTGTAGATGTGTCCTCCTGGCCGTCTGCGAGAGGATCCCCCTCGGCGAAAGACTCTGCAAATTTATACGGGCCTGTTTCAGCTGGACGGTTCCTGTTTGCTGCCTCCGTGGCATCAGTGACGCCTCTTCGTGTTGGGTGGTTATGCGTGCTGCTCAGGTATTCCATTTTATCCCTTTGTTGGTTCTGCTGTTGCTGTTGTCGCACAGCACGTGCTATTTCCAGACTAATGCTTTCAACGGCCTCGAAGGATTCATCGGTGAGGTCAACATCCACACTGAGCGGAAACCGAAGCGTTTCTGAGAGGCCGGCTATATAGGGTCGTCGCACTAGCAGTGGCAACGTGGGGCCTTTTTCGGCATCGTGTGCACTGTTAGCAGCAGGCTGAAGGGGTCCTTTCGAAGGGGCAACCGATGCAGCCGCGGTCTTGCTCTGGTCAACCACCGGACGCCACGCTTCCGCCCCGATTGCTCGGAAGCTTCCAAAGAAGTGCGTTGCAGCCGCACTAGAAGAGCAATCATGTGTTGAGGCAGCTGCACTACTTCTAGACAGCATGTAGTCCTGAAAAGAGGATGCAAAAACGAAATGAGGGTCAGTATGAGTAGGGCACCGCGGCATCCCTTCAGCAAAAAGCTGGCAGTGCTGGACCTGGATACGTTTACATCAGTTGTGAAGACAGGGTTGATGGTGATCGTTGCTGCCGGAGCGAAGCTAGCTACAGAAAAAATCGCATGCTGACGTCCGAGTGCCGGCTACGAGGGAGGTTGACGGCAGGCTCGTACGTCTTTGACCTTTATGAGAGTCGGAAGTGTCCATGCTGAGAGCACACTGCGTAGATGTAAACTGACGGAAATTCTGCGCGCGGTGTCTCCACGCAGGAGTTCCCAATTAGAAAGCTGTGTGCAAGCTGCTTATGGTGGCGACAAGTCACGTATACTACTGCCCCCCCCTTAGGCGTGTCGCTTGCGTGCTAAAGAATAGATGCGGCGCGCCCGAACCTTTCAGAATAAAAAGAGCTCCTCCTTTGGAGTGCGCCGTTGTAGTGCGCGCAGAGGGCCCATTTGTGCGTCGATAAAAATGCCCAGCTTCTAAAGCGCCATGGCAGGCAAGATCCTCTGGCGCCGACTTCATATGGCAAGATTCGAGATCCACCGAATCGCATCGCTGTACCCTCAGCCTTCTGAAACGGTCACGGGACTTAGACGTAAGGTGACCTTGAATTTGCGTAGGCACGCATATCACGAACCGCCGTACAGGTTGATCATGCACAATTAAACTAGACCTATCTGCCTTATTAAAGTTGGTTGGTACACTTGCACACAAGCAGCAGCAGCAGCATGCATTTCATACTCTGCTGAAGTGTTTTCGGCAGTGCGCATGACCTTGACGTGCATCCTTAGCTACGTTAAACCCTTTTGTCTGTGCACCGCGCGTTAGGATTTAGCATCTCCCACGCCCGCCTGGTTGGTCCGATCTATACATATGCGGGGGCTACCTTCGTAGAGATGACTATACTCGTTTTTGCATGTGCCACAGGGTCAGGACTCACGTGGGTGCGCGGGGGCGCCTTCTACTACCGCACATGCGCCCTTCACTTTGTTGCACACAACTGGGAGTTTATGCGCCACGACCTTGCGTGTGTATCTTTTCGCCATGCTGTTTTCAGCCTGGCGCGTATACACATGAACGGGAAGTGAAGGCGTTTGAAGGTCACTGAACTGCGCGTACAGCTTATTTGGCATATCGAAGAGGCCAGCCAGCACAGGGCCGCGCGGCCACAGCAGAAATGGCACAGCGCTCCCTCAATCTCATGAGTGTCCTGGAAAACGAGCTTCGCTGGAAAGGGGAGAAACCACGGGATGTCGCCAGCGATTAGGTCTTATCTGCAGAAGACCTGCGGGGAGGTAACGGCTGGGTCGCCGTATATCGTAGGTGGCAAGATGGGAAATACAGAGAGTCATTTATGTTGCTGAGGTTCCTTCCGCCTCTGTGGGACTTTGCAGAAGGAACCTTTTTCGGCTACTCCGCAGGTGCCCACGCTCATACTAGTACATTATGGCAGGCACGGATCAGAAAATTTTTAACTTCATACATAGGTAAACTGAGGTCACTGGTAGTTTCCGTGTTGTTTTCTCCGCGCTGGTGCGGATGTTCAGTTTGTTGTGCTCGGGCGAATTGCGCTGCTGCTGGTGCTGCGGCTGACGCGCTTGCCGTCGGCTTCGAGGCATGCTCAGCAGGTTGCCTTGTGAAGGAAAAACTTAGAGCGGTTGACACAGCACCCCTCAATCCCGCCTGGCTGCGGCGCCCAAAAGTCGGGGCGATAACCTACTTAACTGTCATACTGCGGGCAGATAGAACGACTGCTGATGCTTTTTGCCCGGGGCTGCCTCAAAAGGGACGGTTACTCAAAACTAGTGTGCAATAAATCTTCTCATTGAACACACACGGACACGCGGGGAGACGTTCGTTACGATACAAATAACGAGTCTCCCAGCTGTATCTCCACCTCCTGCCGTGGTGACACGGCCAGTTTTGCTTCGACGCTTCTCTCCATGTCGCGTTGATAGGAATGGAGAAAAAAGTAATTTGCAGCATTCCGGAACGCCGTTTCCTGTTGGCCTTGGGACTAGTTAACCTAGCCTCATTGATTCAAAAGAGATTCGCGAGGCTGAACAGAGGGCTGGCTTGACTCACCGACGAAATGTGACCGTCCACCGGCGAGGTTTCCTCTTGCCAAATCACGCCGACGACTATAATGTGGACCAGAGGTCATCATGACGGACGTACATACTGCAGTCTCACACTTACAGCCGACGCCTCATAAGGCTCTCTGCATTGTAGGATTAAGGTGCACGAGTATCAGCAAGACCACTGTACCCCATGAAGAGTAGTACAACATGATTTCGCAGCACAAACAATTCTCCTGCCGTAGAGCTCGCTGCGAGTAGTACCACGATTTCGAATATCTACAAATAGGAGACACGTGTTCTCGGGACGCGCGCTGCTGTGTATAGTTGCAAAATCTTGTCTGTATGAACGGCGAAGAGTCGATCTTTTTGGAGCTCATTAAATGTAAGCAATTATGAACAGTACCGATGAACGACAGAGTACAGCAAGGGCCGAGGATACGCAATGCGCCAGCTGATGGCAGCTCAAAAACTCGATGCCGCTGGTCGATCAGCAGAAAAAAGTCCACCTGTGAAGCAGTACGTGAGTACTACAGCTGCTCGAAAAAACAATATACGACAAGGAATACTGGCATCGTGCCTGCCAAGACGAGAACCTGCATTGACACCCCAAATGTGTGCAAACTTTACCCCGCGATTGCGCATAACGCCTCCAGCGTGTTCTAACAGACGGACTGCACGACGGTTCCGTGTTGGCTCCGAAGCGTCATACCGACAGAGAGGAGTGCTAAGCTTCGCTATGTAGAATTCTTCCTGAAGCTAAAATGTCTGTCCACGCCGAGGCTACTTCTTCTCCACAGGACGCACACACACACACACACTACCAGTAACTTTAGCAGCTGGGTCGGGTTATCGCCCACTCCTATCGAACTCTTCAGTGTGATTCTTGCCTTCAATGACTGATCCTCCCCATTTTTGCCAGCGGTGACATGATCTTACAGTAGAGAGAAGTATAGCTGTTCCCTTTCGTTGAGTGCGACCCAGCCGCGCGCACGTTCGCTTGCAGCCGTACTCACACGAACAGACTGTGCTGTCTTTCTGCGGGTGACATGCTTGTAGAGGATGCACTCTGCTTGCCAGTCGGAAGACACGTTAGCGCCCAGCAGCGGTTCGAACTGATACACGTGACATAACTGTGTCGAAGCCACATCCTGCATACTCCTCTACACCCTCATTCCTGTTACATCTCAAGCGGCTCGTTCACGAGGATGTTCCTCATAGAGCTACAAATTTCCTGTGTTCGGAGGGTATGGTCGTCACAACGATTGAGAGGCGACCAGATAGACGTCAGCAGGACCGCGTCGCATAGCTTATCCCCGATAAACACGTAGAAGTCTACGCAGCTGAGCCAGCAATCGTATGCCCACGAAGCAACTCTGCGCCAGCGCGTGCGCATTTGTTTGCATGCGCACGATGCACGCATGTCCCTATTTCCAATTGTTAGACAAGAGCTTCTGCGATGCCAAGCACGTACTCGTGCTTGGTGCAAACTATGAAAATAGCCGTGTATCAGGTAGCCCCGACAACAGAACGATTCTCATTGGAGACTGTTCAATTTGGTAAGCACGTGTACTGTCCGCATTGTTATATCTGGTTCTTCTAGTGCGCAGAGTACGTCAACAGAAGCTCGAAGTAGCGGCCGCATATGGTAAGATACCACTCGTACAACAACTATGTACTGTAGTGCCTTCCTAGTTGTGATACTAATATTTAGTCAGTGAATTCCCACGTCTGTGCGATTTTGCACCGCTGTCACCGCTGTCACTGGTGACGCAGTCCACCACGCATGGCCCTCCCTTGGCGCGACGGCTGCTGGCCCCGTCTACCGACCAGCGACCAGACACAACTACATCTCGTCCACCTATGAGTCAGAACTGCTCGGCACATACCAGTCGTGTGCGACTCACTCCCCAAATTCCCGCGGAGCGTCCGCCTGTATTCTATACAAGAACACCAAAAACCTAGCGTAGTCAGAGACACACTATCGTATGTTACTGCATCTCAGGATATTTAGCGATTCGCAGTGCATGCCCCGAGACAATGAAGCGCTATTCACAAAGTAGTGCACCCAGGACTTCGCACATTGGTACATACATTTCGCCATCTCAGAGGCCTGCCTACGTGCATCATGCGCACTGCTGTACGTGCGCTCACAAGGCCGCCTCACAAAAAAACCATTATCGAAAGGGGGGTGTCAACGGGATCAAGCTGCCACTCCGTGTGTGTGTGCCTCCGGCTACGAAGATGTCAAGTCGCTGTACTATCTTGACAAATACACGCCCAAGCTGCTAATGCATTGTCGTGCTGCAGGATATTTTCAGGTCCCTGTGAACACTGAGCACGTGTCTTTACGAGTTCCGAACTATGAAAAGTAGTCAGGACAGTGGAGCAAAAGAACTAGGCGGCACATACGACGTAGGGTTTTTGTCTTGCAGCAGGTTTAGATGTTGCGATATGATTGTGCAAACCTATACAGAGAGGCAGGCCGCACGCGTTGCACCTATTCAAACTAAAGATAGAAAGCCAGATCTAGAATGCTTGCTTCTTGCCTGTGTACTATAGGCGCGGGCATCCACCTTCGTGTTGGCTCACACAGCCGCTAATGCGGTACTACCCATCAAACTTGCTGCAGCTTTTGGCACCGGCTGCATTACAAGAGTGCTGCTATAAATGAGCCTTGATTCACTTTCAAAGCTCGACCAGTGAACCTGATTTGGGCTGACCTTTTTTTTCAGCACGTCCGTTTGGGATGTTTTTGCCGCCCTCTGCGTTCGAAAGAAAGTTGCCCCGCACCATGTGGGCTGGCAATGACGCCTCATTTTGGTTGGACTGGTGCCTCTGAGCCTCAGTCAAGTCGGGAAGACGCACTGCATTATACATACACGCAGGCAACGCCAGGTCGATTTGATATATTTAGTGCGCACGGCCGACACATGCGTACTGGAGAGTTGCCCCTCGGTCACAAGCACTTGTATCGCCATCATCGGCATGGCGGGCGTGCACCCGTTAGCTTGTAGCTCGCCTTCGAGGCTGTCCTGAGCGACAGCACACGCAAATGCCTTCGACCTTGGTGTGCCGTCATCAAAATGCCCCCTTTTTCTGGTGGTGTTGCTAGAGCCAGTGTTTTTGGCGGACTCCTTGATGTCACACAGCAGTGAGAAAGCGGCTTACCACCTTGCTACGTACGGAGCATCAGCAGAAGGTGATTCTGTTCACTGCTTTTTGGCCTGCTCCATCTTGTAGAGGGCTACGCGACACAGCTGATGACGCCGGTGATGGCCATGGCCAAATTCACTGCAGATCACCCCACATATTGCGGCGCGATTTCAGCTGCGAATCACCAGCGCATGACGATTTAGCAATCATCATAGAATGTACTTGCGCGTGTTAAGCTACGGAAGATAAACATGCAAAGACCACGATCTTGGCAGAGCCGCTACCTAAGTTCGTCGAGGTGTCTGTCAATAACCAAACCTTGAAGGTAATGAATACTAATCTTCTCCTGGCCTCTACGTGCGAGGAATCACCGGCTCTAAACATAGTTTTGTAAACGTACACACAAGCCTTGGTGGACCCCAGAGGGTTGCGGGTGAATGTGAGTACCAGTGCACAAGTGTAGAGCGTTTGGCCCATTCCGGGGAGGCGTCCGTAAGGTGACGCCCGTACACTGCGTGCGCAGGGTGGTACTTATTTGTTGCTGTTGCATCTAACGTGGTGCTTGCACCGAAGGCACCGGCGCGTTCAACAACCAGGCGATCCCTCTAAGGTCTATGCTTTGAGTACAGATTTACGGTGTACTTCCAGGACCACGGAATTGCATGAGCTGACGGTAAGCTCATGCTGACGAACGTGCTACGTACCGAAGTGACAAAGGGCACCACACTAGCAGAGAGGCGTGTACTGCGGTATGGGGTTGCTTGCTGGCTGAGCTAAGTACGCTCTTGCTGTGCGCCACCTGGAAACAGAACTGAGAACGGCTACGGCATTCATATAGGTGGACTTTTGATACACTGCGTACAGCAGCCGGACGGGGGCAAAAGCGGAGATAGCAAAACTGCACTGCACGGCCCTACTGGGGAGGGAAGCCACCAGCAAAGAAGGCGCGAGGTTCTCTTTACAAACAAGCCAGAGAAAGGCGCTAACAGCGAAGGCTCCAACAAAAGCGTAGTGAAGCAGTCCAAAGGATCGATGAACAGTAGAAGCAGCACCCGCGCAAAAAGCAGCAGCAATAAGCACCGCCTCCTGCTCATCTGCTTTGCTTTACTATCACACGAAAGTTTTATACAACGGCTCGATGAAACCAGCAAAACCATCACGGTATTTTCGGCCTAGTGTGTACTTTTACCGGTGAAGAGATTCCAGTTTTTTGGGATGATAACCACGCTGTACCGAGACCAGATCAACCCTGTGACGGCGACAGCTGTAGAGCGTGAGAATAGAACACCCCACAGAGTAAGTACCGCAAGCGATTCACCGTAGCGACCTGTACACAGGAGATTCGCGCTAACGAATACGAAAGGAATCCTACGTTACTTCGATAAGAAGAGCTGCGCAAGCGTGGTAGGACGCCCGTGCAACCCTGGACCCAAGCATGAGGACTAACGACATCATTCTAGTGCGTCAGTGTCTGAAACTTAGCCATTTAGTCACAGTCTACCGTGTATGCCAGGTGGACACGTGTAAGGATCACACACATCATTCTAGTGCGTCGGTGTCTAAAAGTTAGCCAGTTAGTCACAGTTTACCGTGTACGTCAGGCGGACACGTATAAGGATCACACACCATCTGTGCGACGCACGCGCTATGAGGACGCAAACATACGATTCACGGCCGGGGCGAATGCGTACACGTGTATACGGTACAGGAAATCTGCCCCTTTGTCTTCAATCTAAGAGGCGTAGCCGCGGAGTACCCAAACAAAACTCACTTTTGTGAACACGGCTGCACAATATGCTGCGCTTATACTCTTGTGGCACACCGCAGTAGCGGGAATGGGCTCGTTACGTCTAGCTGCGTGATGATGCTCTGGCAGCCGCTTTGCGCACACAGATATCTGTGTTCACGACGCACACCACACGAAACAACCGAAAGCGCGAGCATCGGTCGCTCAGTCCTGTACGGCTTTATCTTCTTCAACAAGTATCACGAAAATCAAGACACAAGTTTACATCTGTGAGATACATGGATATACATATATATACTCACGCAGATATATACAGACGAGCACATCGAGGACACACGTCAGAACGGCCCTAAAAGCGCATTAGTACTCTAAGAGCCATAATAGTTTGTTAGTGAGCAATGAATTGTGTCTGGGACTTTATGGTCAGATCATACGAAGGTATTGGTGGTCTTCGTACTAGAAAAACAAGCAGCTCGTCGGATCCGTTGAAGTGGGCATGATACAACGTAAGTACACAGAAGCTGTCACGGCTTCTCAAGCGTGACGTCTGAGCAATACTGCAGCTGGTCAAAACGAACGCCTTTTCCAGTGTAGTCGTTTTCCAACTAAAACAACCTGTTTTTACGGGTATGTGCCTGAAATATTTGATTGCAGCTCCTCTCGCACAGACCTCCATGTGTGTCGAGTATTCGACTGGACTGTCTTTCGCATGTTCGCTCTCAAGTAAATACACTCAAGGCGACGGCATGAGCCAGAGCACTTCGTGGCGGTTAACTTGAGCCGTAATAATATGGACTAAGGTGTGTGTCCAACACCATGACAGGTGCAACTTTCGCTGTTCCGCCCTGGAAACCGCGCGCAAGTATGCAGCTGTCAAGCGTAAGCTACTTGAGCGAAGGCCTGACGTACATGCAGCAAAGAAAAAATAGAACTGACCCTGTTTGCTGGGGAATAGAAGTGCTCTCAATTTTTTGCTTCTTCATATCCACCAAATTCGCAAGGCAAATACCCCACTTGAAAGCAGGAGCCCAAAAATGAATCGTGAAGGGTCCTGCAGGGTGTGCTTCACACACCAGAAAAAACGTGCCAGAGGCGCCATCAGAACTCGTTGTGCGCAAGTATACACATCTCCGCGCGTGCCCTCTGCGTGGTCTTCAGTGCAAGGACACACTACTGCTCACTGGTCACACTAACATGCTGGCTCTATCACACTTTCTGTGCAGCAACAAGGAAGTGTAGCACACATACACTGAAGACTACATGTACCATTCATATATGGGCGTGACAAGTACACCATGCAGCTGTGCACCTTTCATCATGATATGTATACCCTTCGTGAGTGTGTACGGAGAAGACATCGAATAAACGGCTATTCCATTGAATGTGAAGCACGTTTCACATGCCTGTGCACATTGATTGTGAATCTGCTGGAGTCTGGACACGTGCCCTGAAACTACAAATACTACGTTGGCAACTACACCAACATGTATTCATGCACCTTACAACATCTATATATATGGGTGGCGTGTGCTGTAAAGAAAGCATCGAGCTGCTTACATACACATATGTATATAAAAATCATATATATATATATACACATACGCTGATGTCAGTTTACGTGCCACGGGACTAGTAATACGTCTGCAAATACATGAACTTGTCTCCCTGCACCTTCCCAAATCAATATACACGGCGGCGTGTGCTAAAAAAAAAACATCTAGCTTCATCGGCTTTGCAACAGCGGCCGCTGCTGCAGATGATCAGAGGAGCCCAACTCACTTCCTTTCAAATCCATACGCACACGGGCACACGTACAAGAAGACACACACTGACACGTGATTTGGTTCGAGATACTGTCGTACACGAGTCAACTAACACTTGTAAGTGCACAACGGACAAACATCTGCGCGATGCTCATTTGATTAGCCGGCGCTGCGTGTGCAGTGCAGCCGCGGAGGCAACACCACCACAAAAAATACTTCTCAACTTTTCTGCAGCTATAACATTTCTGCCACCCCGAAACGAGTTCTTCGGTAGCGTATAGATGCAAAAAATACGCAGATAAAGAGGCAAAGACCATATATTGCGACCGCTGTATACCCACAAAGAGGCAGAAACCATATATCCGAGGGGCTGTGCACTCACTGCACGTCCTGCCACACAACTAACATGCGTACACGGCTTGAAAGAAGGTAAGTCGCCCACTGCAGTCCTACTATATACTTCCGCAGTCTGAAAGACGCTGAGAAGGTGTACATGCCCAATTTCGACAGCACATGCACATAGCTAAAGGACACTGTACTACCGGCGAGCTCGTTGTAGACCACCCAGGTTGCTACGCTGCACATACTCACAGGGTCTGCTAGTGTCGCTTGAGCTACTTCACGTTCCACAGTATTTCACGGGAAATGCCACGGACGTTACGGACGCAGGACAATTTGTGTACAGAAGATTCACATGCGTATTTGCAGAGAATAGCGCATACCGAAACTGCACACGCAGCACAATAGCTGGCAGAAACAACAAAAGTAACACATACTACCAATTGTGCGGCGTACAACAGACATGCATACGACTACCGCACGGGGAAAACTCGCTGAGGACAAGATATCTAATGTGCATGACGAACGTCTTTCCCGCGATGACAGGGTGTGTTCGCACACACGGCAGTGTTTCAGATATCCCAGTGACTCCGTATTGAAGACGGTGCATTGGCACACTTCGATTATATATGGGCGCCTGCAGAGATACGGTCTTTCTATTTCCGCGTGGGAGCACATACCACTGAAGAGCACTACAGAAAGCTCGAGCCACACATCGACGGATATAACTACAGCAAGTGGCGCGTCAGCGGGGACGAAATTCGGCAAGAAATGGGCAACAGGGCCTCTCACCAAGATATGGAGAGGAACTCTGAATTTTCAAAGCGACAAGAGGTTTGGTAGCAATTTTCATGCTTCAGCACGCATGAGAAGAATGTCTGCGTGGATGTATTGCAGGGTTGGCGGGTGTGTTCAGGATCGTTGATATGAAAGTCAAGAGTTTATACGGAAATGTCCCTCGACACAGGACCTCATCATCTTCCACTGAGTCCAGTCAACACTCATCCTTACCAAGTGTGGTTTTAACCTTCTCGGGCAATGGGAGTTGCAGAGCTCTTGAGCGCAAATACGGTGCGACCCCCGGGAAGAAAATTCGCCGCACAAGGCTGCTACTGCTTCCTGCCATCGTCCTACTGTTTGCTAAGGCCCGTTACGTATTTGGATGTGAGCGCGTGCCGTGTGCAACACCCCGAGCAATTAAGGATGCAAACCCACTGTTGTCCCCCGCACCGTTGTATCCCTACGGCAACCCACGTACCCGTTTGGTTCGGCAATCAGCCCCTCACAAATTTGGTATTTTTTATATTACTTGATGGCGCGGCTCTCTGTGTAGCTCTTGTGCGCTCCAGCTTTTCTTAATATCCGCGTACATCCTCTGCAACTGAATCAACTTTCAGCTCTTCGGCCCATGCCTTTTGCATCACCAGTCACTGCAGCCACGATGCCCCAGCATGAATTGTGTGTTTTACGAAGCGCCGTACTGCATGTGTTTCAGATCCAGTAGCTCCTCGGGGAGGAAACTACGGATGCCTGATAGTGTGCGCGCTAATTCGACTGCAAACCTTTCGCTGGTATGAGTGACAGGGATCCTTAATGGATCGCTCTGTAGTCAGGGCTGGCTCATTTAGCGCCACCCTCTTGCTGACATTACTTGTTCCGCAGTCAAAGTACAAAGATATTCCCTAAGAGTCGGTCCTCCCATGCGCGTGGCGGGGGAAGAGAAGAAGGAAAAGGAAGCAAATCGGACTCTGGTGAAAATTGTGCCTGCGTTATTGCCTCCTGCGAGTCGCCCACGGCGAACTGATCGCGTTGACTACTATAATTTGAAGACGACGCAGCTGCTGCGCATGCACAGTCAGTGATTAGGAGCTTGACGTCGGCGGGTGCACCGGAACACAACGCATGACTATGTAAGATATAGACACTAGATGTGAACGATCTTTTGCAGTACTCCACGTACAATTTGAGCACGTGTGGCTTTGCATTTAAAGTGTCTTCTGTGCTTGTAACAGTACAGATTCACGGAGTACGGCTACTGATGCTAGGTGAAAGCTCCATATTCTTTAAACGTCGTCAGAGATTCTGTAAAAAATCACTCTGCGACGGATTTCGCTGTTACGGCCGCCGCACGTGTGGTCCGCTGGCTGTGGCTGTCCCGGATGCTGACGGGAGTGATGGCGCCGTCGCTGACTCTATCGCTACGGCTGCGGCCGTATAGGGCGGTCTGCCCCTCGTGTTGTTTCTAATGTTGTTGGTGAAGTCGATAGTGTTTTGGCTGGCTTGTGAGTAAATCGCTCCGCGGGATCAGCGACTGCATGAAAAGTGACGCACAGTGCACTATAGACTCGAGGGAGGATTGGGAGCAGTGTGCAGGTGTGCCGTAGAGTGTGTCAAACATCCTGGATGCCGGCTTACAAACAGTAAGAGAATCTAAACATTGTGTGCTTCCTCGCATCCATGTGGGAATTATGTTACACACGACTTCCAGGATGGTTGGTAGCTCAGTCGTTGTCTATGTATAAGCCTGTGTGCTTCCTTGCATCAATGTGGGAATTAGTCGCTGCTTCTCACGCTGAAAAAGACCTTTCACACCCTTGGTTGCTGCGTATTAGAGCTGGCTACAATTGTTTGCTGCGGCGCTTTGAAAGTGCCGTCTTCCAGCTGCGGCGGCTTTGCGCTCCTCCTGTGGCCCGGAAGCACAGCAGCTGCTTGTAGAAACCGCCATATGGTAGATATTCTTCAAAAATGTCGCTTGTACTGGTGCACCGCACACTTACGCACAGGATGGACACTACTGTAGTACGCCCTAGTAGAAGACACCGGCTGTCATTCCTTATCCTGCCGTGTGCGGCAGTGGCGCTTACGTCTGTTAGAGCAGTTCCCGGATCAACGCCGTCTGTGTGTGTTGTCGTCGGTGCTAGTATCTCCATTCCTCAGTAGCAGCCGCTCTTCTCCCTTTAGGGCTATCTCACTAACTGCCGCACCAAGCCACCTCTTCCCCCTCTTCAAGCACATTCAGTCCTCGCGCTACAACCTCCGCGACACTGGACCCCCAGCTTGTTGGGGTTAGGCTGTCCGTGCGCGTGACTGATGTTCACTCTGAGGTTCCCCGTCGTACGCAAGGAAGAAGCTAGGCAAATTAGGCTCCGAATCACTGGTTGATACCGGCTCTAGCAATCTAGCACGATAGACGGAAATACTGGCACAGTGGATGAGGTAAACTTAACGCGACACGCGTGGGGCGGACGAAAGCTTTGCACACGATATCTCGCTCGACGCTGTCGCGTACGAAACAGCCGCTGCCCTCTTTCCACCATCTCATCAGGGTTTGTAAGAAGGCGTCCCCTCCCGCGCGTGTGTTTGTGAAGAGCACTCATGCGACAGATAAGCAGAGGCAGATGCGAAAAAAAACGCGTGTGCGATAACGCATACGTTTCCAATTTTATACGTTTATAATGCACTCACTCGCCTCCGTCTGCGGCAAGTAGGGTACCCGGAGTACGTGGTTTTCCTACGTCATCTCCAATGCGCGAAAAAAGCGGGGCGGTCTGCCAGGGCGTGCTAAATAAACAGCGCCTAGTAACGCGTACACTGCAGAGTATAGCATAAGTGGAGAATAATGCAGTGGAAACACCGTGCTCCCCTCACAGGCATCTTGTGCGTACGTTGCGCGCACAGCACTCGTCGGCCTTCTTCCAGGTGTACATAGTAGAGTCTGAGCCACCTTCCGAGTGAATTCCTTAGGGCTGTGACCTGCCGCTGGTCTTCAAAAGCAGGCGGGGAATCGGGACAAGCGCGTAAATTGCAACAGTGTACATATTCCCGCACTGAAGCCTCTCCGCAAGTTCTTTTGTTTGAAGTGAGAAGCCCCGCGTCCTTCAGTTGCGCGAGTGCTTGTACACCTTCATGCGACCCCAGTCGAACATGTGTGTCTCAGCAAGCCATACCGACGAGTAAATCTTGTATAGACCGTATTGACACTCAGAACTGAAAGTGTAACTCCTGTCGTGAGCACATTCCACCTAGAGCTACACGCCAAATCCACACCCTCGGCGAAATTCATGCCGCCTCTGGCATGTCTAAGAGAAAAGACTGCGCATGCGTGTCTAACGCAGCTGCTTTGGCGGGTGTTCAGGTGGAAAAGCATGGCTCCCTGCCCCATAGTGGGCTGTACCTCCCGTGTCTGCAGTCCTTGCATAGCGTGAGTGGAGCGTGTAGCCTTACGAAAGCGCGCTGTGGAACGTAGGCTTTAGTCCACGTGGAATGTTTGGGGGTGTTTCCCCTCCTGGAACAGAGATTCTAGACTTACCGGCGTGTATCAGCATTCAGTGATGTGTAGGCGTGTCTCTGTGCCATAGTAAGCGCGGCGTGTGACACAGATGCCTATCACAATGGAGCAGGCAGCCCCTTGTGTTGGTAGACCGCGGCTCAGCAAATGCTTAGCATGACACTTGCATAGAAAGAAAGCATTCCTCTAGCCATAAATGTAACAAGTAAGACTGGGCAGCGAAGCCTGTAGGGATACGGGAAAATATTTTCTGGACGGTATTGAGCGTCAGCAGTGGATGACTGCGCAGAACGTCTCACCATCTCGCTACATGCAAACCACTCCACACATGGTCAACCGGAGCCCCATTCTACCGTCTTGCTCAGTACTGGGGTAATCCCGTGCCTCCATAGAAGTAGGTGAACCTGAACGACTGTTGTCGCAGCGGCACCTGTGTTAACTGGTGACGTTGCTTCGGTGGCCGGTGTTCTGTTGGTCGCCTTGTCCACGCTTCAACAATAGCTACCTTCGAAACTTCTTCCAGGAACACTTATCAACAGCAACATACATGACTGATACGGAGCATCGGACCTTAGTCTATGAAAAATTGGGATATGATATCGATTTTCCTCTGTTGCGAAAGTACAAGTCAGCAATCGGTAAGAGACATACGGTATTTCTAAGTGACTGTAGCTCCTGGACTTCCCGTAGATACATATCCAGTACGTATAAACGTCAACTGGAGGGTGGTCACACATAGAGTTACTGCCGCGGCCAAATATGCATCAGGTGCTGTTTTCTTCATCAAAGGAAAACTCGACTCCGCGTCGCTGCTATATTTAAGCTCTACCGCCTTGGGCGGTCACGGTGGTTTTCGTGTTGTTGATGCCCGGCTGCGCGCTGACGGCTGCCACTCTGGATGCCTGGTGTGAAGTCTCTATGTGCAGGGTATGAGCTACAATGATTCAGGACTACTGGAACAAATGAGGACGAAGACACTGCTCCCCAGTGTTCTATTGGGTCGTGCAGGAGAGCCGCCGCACACACGCACACCACGACTACGTTCTGACTAGCGGCAACAGCAGCGGGAGCACCACTTCCTCTAATAGATGCCCTTCTAGTAACACTGAGATAACCAGAATCGTATTTGTAGTAGTAACAGTAGTAGTAGTAACTGTAGGAACACAAGTATCAGTAGTAGTGTCGTAGTGGTAAAAGGAAAGAGAGTTACGGTAGCTCGTGCTCCCGTAGCTGTAGTCATCGTTGGTTTTGCATGAGCCAGCGGAGTTGGCAGGCGCGCACGAGAGCAGCGCATTGGGCAATGCAGCACTAGCCGTAGTACATAGGTAGGGCTGGCCGCCAACATAAAAGATGATCTGTGCAGCAGCAGGATTATAGCCGTGAAGTGTCTGGTGCTTTCTTTATAAGTAGTTTAGTATCCAGGTCACTATTTTATAGCTTAATAATGTCTTTTATGGTCCTTTAATGCTTCTGTACTCCACTGAGAACGTGTTAATATGCTTTGAGGTGAACAAGACACGGTAATACTCTATGTAATGATGATGTATTGCTCGCCGTGGACGTGCTACGTGAGGGAAGCGGGGCGGCGCCACCACCCATAACACTGTGCTGCTCCGGTGGATGGTGATACCACGTCGGCGGGAGGGAAAGCCACGAGAAGAGGATGTCAAGTAGGCACTATTTTGAACCACAAAGCACCACAATAGCCATAGTATTTTTGCACTCGACACTGGGTGCAGGGTAGTAGTAGCAAACTTTCTCCTTGAATGATCCTGGAAAAACTGTCGTTTGGCCCTTTCCTGCTAACTGCTGCACAGCTGCTGGCTGGAGTTTCACCTTACCGGATAGACTGACCCTGTAGGAGAATTTTGTGTCAGCCCAGCTGCACTGGATAGGTGTGCGTGTCCGATCTATTCACGACGAGCCAGCTCAACACCAGCACAGCCGCCATCACCACGTCAGAACAGAAACAACAGTAAGTAGCACAGAGTAATGGGTACTCCCATCGGCGGTGGGTGCTGTCTTGAGAGCTGCACCAACGCCAGCGTACTACGATAGCTGCATTTGCTGACCCTTGGACACAGAGAAACAACATCTGTGCCATAAAATTGCGGGCAGCACTGTTTTGCATTCTCCATGAGGGTAATAGTGACTGCGGAAAGAGCCTCCTCTGTATTCGCCTTTTCCAAGAACAATATATCGTATCGGCTGGTACATAGCTTTAGTGTGGAAGCGGTCCCTTCACTATATGAAGTTCGTAATTTTAGGAGTGTTTTCACTTTTCCACAGCGTGCCCCTGTGCTCATATCCCGCCATATTTTTTTGTACTATTTCCGTTTGGCGCTCAGAATTGTAGAGTCGGCATTGGAGTTGGACTCCGCGTATCACGCGCACACATGTATGTGCGATCTTTGCCACTTTCTCTGTGGTGCTGTGTTTTTCTCGCTTGTCTTTTAATCACACTCAGCCGTGTCTTCTTTCGCTCTTTTGTATGTCTGTTGCGCTTTACTATCACTACTTTTCACTGCGTGTCTGTATGTGACTATGCGTCGTTTCCCATGTGTCTGGTTGCACTTCGAAATCGTTTTGCATGTATGTGTACGTTGCTATGCCTCGATGTTCATAATATAGAGAAGCTGTCATGACGCCGTTTCTCCTCAAATAAAAAGATCTTTACAACACACACATACTGTCACTTAGTGCATTTCCATTACCACTACAATACGCAGGCTGCTAGACGCCACTTCAGTCTCACCGGCTCCCAGGAGGCCGCATGTGTAGCAGCGAAGAGCTGTTAGAAGCGAAAGCGAGCACCAGCTCAGTCTAAGCTGCAGCAGCAAAAGCAAAAGCCTCACTAAGAGCAACCCGACCCCGGAGCAACAGCGAGAAAACAAACTCACTCCCCACGCAAGGTTTTTGTGTGACCGGTCTTAGATGGCTACTGCTGCAGCACTTGAGTCAGTAAGAAAGAATCAGCAACACACGGACCACTAGCAGCGAAAGCAGGGGCAGCTTTGAAATTTACAGCAGCGGGCCTCCGCGAGAAGTCTAATCCTTCGTTTGCATATGAATGCAACCCGCTAAACAGCAAGTCTCACCGCATATCTGCATGTAAAAATAGCCCTCTAAACAGCCAGATCGGCAAGTCTAATATAGTTTTATTATGCTGTGATATTTCGTGGGTATATGCCTGCTGCTGCGTGCAGCCCACCTAACACGTATTATGTGCATATATCCGCAGCAGCCTCAGGGACGAGTCTCATGAATTCTTGTGAATAGATATGTGTTTGGAGTATCCCAGAGGAAGTTACTGCGCTCAGGCGTATGAATATATAACGACGCATAACCCTCAGCATCACGTCGAGCACATCGACTGCATCGGTCCATATCCACAGCAGATTCAACAAGACTTGTACATACCCTGCAAGGAACCATGCTTACATATATACATACGTATATATATATATAGGGACAGACACCTTTGATCTAGCAGTAGACTTCCATCGCGCTAGTATATGACCTGATGACAAGGTTTCGTTAGAAGAGACACGCAGGGTCAAATCGACTTCCGCGTTCATCCTGTGCACGCTGTTAGACATGTCCCCAAAGCAATCAAGGCAGGAGACAACCGACAACTAAAATTAATTTGCAGCACTATATTTGCTTGAAGCGGGAGCTACGATACGTGAAGGTGGCTGCAGCAGCAAGCAGCATAAGTGTGAGTGGGCGTAATGAAGAATTCACCCGTACATCACCGGTCTTCGCCGCTGTGTAGTAGCTACTGTCGCCGTGTCCTCTCCTCTGTGTAGTCTGGGGGGTGGTGTACGTACACATAATCCCGCTACACCCTGCGTTAGTACTCACACTCTACCATATACTGCTGCTGCTTCTTCAGCTTCTCTGTCTAATTCTCATCCATCAATTTCTTTCCTGCCTGGTGCTGGGCCACCCACTACATATGCTGCTGCAAATGTAGAACGGTCTCAACTGGCGGATGTACCTGAGTATCATCAGCAGCAGCAGCGTGATGACAAAGACTCCACAACAAACATATCTCAGCAGAACGTCCAACAGTTTTCTAACGAGGAAGAGGGGGAGGTGCTGCAGCAGCAGCAGCTACTACAGCAACACCACCACCACCACCCTCCAAAGCAGCAACAACAAACACCTCTACATCCTCAATGGCAGCACGGCAAAGAAGACGCTCAGTCACATCATCGGCGGTGGTATCACTTTCCATGGCAGAAAATGACTCCTTCGAGCCCTTTAGACACTGACGATCATTCAGCTGCTTACGCATTATCGCCGTCTACAATATGTAATGAAGACACAACTACCGTTATAGGAGCAACAGTAGCACCAGTTAAAGCACAGACAACAACAACACCAGCGAGAAAAGCAACACCAGCAACAGCAGCAGCATCTCCTCTCCGTGGGAGCGTGGATCATCGTCGTTCAGTACGTGCATTGCAATTGTGTCTGACGTGTCCCAGCACAATCACCAGCAGCAGCAACAGCCAGAGCAGCAGCAGCAGCCTCTCTCTCTCGTGCAACAGCGGAGAGACTCCTCAACCATCATACCCAGTCCCTTCTCGAACAAGAACGCAGACGGAGGAAAACGCCGTAGCTACAGCGCAGTAGGAAACGTTGTACTTCTGCTGCTGCTTCTCTGCTGCGCTTCTTCTCACCACCACTTCACTACTCTCAACGACAAACACAATATAACTATCGCCTGCAGCAGCAACAGCAGCTGCAGCAGCACCATCACCAACAGCAAGAGCAGGAGTTCGTGGGAAGTACGAACAGAACGTTGCTGAGCAGGAGCGTAAGCGTCCTTGGGGGGAGAAATTAGAACGTGATGAAGTCCCGAGCAAAAAACGACTCTCGTCAGCACTCAGAGGATTCATACAAAGAGGGACGTGTATGTTTCCGACGAACGAATTATAATACAAAAACAGGCCGCCTTAAAGAAGAGTTGTTACTATTACATCCATCACTATCGCCTTCCCTTGCTTCTGCAGTTGTTGCTGTAACATCAGCAGCACGCGCTGAGCAGCCACGCTGTGACAGTCGTGTAGGTGCTGCTGATGACGTCTGTCGTCTTCGTGTTGTTGATAACGCTGAGAGCACCGCATCCGGCGACAACACACACAGCAAAGAAGAAGCGCCTCTGCGTCAGTTGTAGAGACTCCTTCTCCACATGAGCGACTGATAGTGCTTCGTGAAGGAGTTGGTAAGCACCAGCAGACTACCGTGTTGTCATCGTCTTTCTCTTCGTCTGCTGAGAAAAACACTCGTAATACACATGAAGGGCGTAGTACCCGAGGCAGTCTCTCTGATGTACAATCTGGCAGAAGCCTGATATATTCACGAAATACACAAAGCCACCCCCATCACCACCCCCACGACAGGAACAACCACAACAGCAGAGCATCAAGCAACTCTTCTTCCCTGGTGTCGGCGTCAGCAGCAGATACAGCCCTATCCGATCATACACAAAATTCCGCGAATAAAGCAAGTCTTACAAGCTTTTCAGCTGCCCCAGGTGCTCTTCCTGCCAAGACATTCGATGATGACATATCGGCAGCAGCACCAACGCCACCAGCGGTAGCAGCAGCAGCACCAGCAGAAGCGCAGCACGACTGAGGGCACCAAAAGCAGCAGTTGTATGTGGAGGGAGGCCAACAGGATTGAGGAACGACTAGCAATATCGCCAGACAGTAGTGTGTTGAAAGAAGTGGAGAAAAGGAACGTCTATGAAAACGAAATAGTAAGAGAATGCTCTACTTCTCGTGGCGAAAGCCCGGGGGGAGGTGTAGGTAGTACCTCTTTCCTCTTATATGTGAAGCGGCGTCACAACAAGAGCAGCCTACTACCCCACAGCAACACAGTGCGCAGCAAACAGAGTATGTTACCAGACTATCATATTCAGACGGAGGTATTTCTTCACGTGGCCAGGCTTGCTTCAAAGACCATGTGGGGTTGTTGCAGCAGCACCAGCAGCATACACACATCCGTCATCTACAGCAGCTGCAACAGCAAGAGCAGCAGCAGGATAATCATCTACAACAGCAGCGACATGGTCGATACGCAACTCCACAGCAGCAACAACAACAAGATCGCCATTACCAACAGCAGCATCTTCATTTGACGTACCAGGAGCAATTACATCCTCTTTGGTTGGTCCAGCACCCGCAGAAACAGCAGCACCAACAGCAACACACCACAAAGAGCAGCAACACAAAACCAGCCACGACCCACAACAGCCACTGGACTTCTTGCAGCACCAACAGCAGCAGCAGCACCAGGAGAACAGCGGCCGCCACCACCACCGCCACCTCCCTCATCCGCCCACGCAATTCCAGCGACAACAGCAATTATTGTATACTGTCAGAGAGGAGAAGAAGAGCACTTTGCATGACACTCATGGACAGCAGCGTTGCTGGTCCACTGAGAAATATACGGAAGATTCCTCTCCACAACGACAACGTGCATCAAGTTGCAGCCCATATCTTCTTTCTTCAACAGTTAGTTCTCCTGGTACCTTGAGAAGAGAAGAACATGCAACCCTATCCGCGTTATCATCTACGTATAACATAGAAAACAATAAAGAAAAAATATGTCTATCAACTCATCCACAGCAGCAAATATGCAACACTCTACTACAGCTCCCTACTCCTACCACTACTACTACTACTTTCAGTAATAGTAGAAGTAGCAGTAGTAGTAGTACTCATGGTACTGGTTGTGGCTATGCTGCAACAGCAGTAGCAGTGAGACCAGTACAATTGAGCCAGCCGTCTTCACCCTATTATTACCAGAGTCACTCTCCCCTAAGACCTGTACCTGTTTCTCAGCAACATCTGCAACAACAACGCTCAGCACAGACAGCCACAGTGCAGCGCGCTGTCTCTTCACAAGAGCATATAGAGCAGCATCTACGTGTCGATGACAATGTGGATGGGCAAAGCGAAAGCTTCCAAACACACCATTACTCATATATATCACCATCGGAAGGAGAACAATCACTGCAGAAGCAGGTCGCATCCGAGCTCCTCTCCTCCGGAGAAGACGTGGTGCTGCAAGTCAATCGCCAAGTGAATGAGCAGCCGTTAGCCCCCCGAAGGAAGCAGAACGCGTGCCAGCAGTCGTCTACTGCACAAAGAACTTCAGAGCACCAATCAGACACACGACAACCATCTCTTGATAGTAGTAATAGTAGTACCAGTAATAATAGTAGAAGCTGTAGTAGGAGTAGAAATAGTCCTCATGGTACGGATGTGATATTGAGGAGGAGAAAATCGTCAGAAAAGCAGGCTAACACCACACCACCATTACTAGTGCTACAACAGCCACCTACCACGACAACCATTAGTAGTAGTAATAGTATTAGCAGTATTGATTGTGGTGATATCTCATTAAGAAGGAGAGAGGCACTCAAACAGCAAACTGACACATTACAGCTACAGGCTAATAATAGTTGTAGTAGTGGTACTAAGAATAATAGTACTAGTACGAGTAGTGGCAGCAGTAGTAATACTAGTGCTCGCCTCACAACGCCATACGAAAGAGGAGAGGTTTCAAAAGGGCAGCAGTGCAAACCCTTATATAAGCCCTGTCAGCAAGACAGCCTCTCACAACAGTACGGTTTCATTAGAACTCCTTCAGAACTCTGGCAGAAACATGTCGAAGAAGAACGATTTCATGATAGTACTTCTGCACTCTTGCAAGACCGGCAACTGCAACACCAGCAGCACCACCACGAACAGCGGCAACAGCAGGGGCAGCGGCAATACCAGCCCCCGCAACTGCAGCAGCAGCAGCCGCAGGAGCAAGAGCGCCAGCAGCATGAGCACCAGAGCTCTCAGCTTTTACAGGATGATCCTGTGCGTGTTGTAAAGAGGACGGGGGTGCTTCGCGTAGGCGGTGGCGAAGAGTCATTGAAAGACAGCCTTTATGGAGATTCCTTACAGGAAAGAGAGACGCATATATCTTCGGAGAGCGTGAGAGCCAGAGAGGAGTTAGTTGCACATACACACATATATACGGACGATTATGAGGCACAGATATTAGGAAGAAGTGAGAGAGTGTCAACGAAGGCCTGGAAGGAGTTGTGGAGCACCAAGAAGAAGAAGAACTGTCAACATCTGAATTAGACATTTGTGTAGCAAAGGGTATAGGTGAAGATTTCTTGTATGCACTACAAAAAACATCGAATGCGATTCTAGAGATAAGTCGAATTCCATATCACCCAGTGCCCATGGAACATGTAGTCGTAAAAATATATCTCGAGAAGAGGCTGCAGAACTCAGAGCATCTGAGAAGAGGGGATTGTCTGCTGCTTCTACACTGACTCACTCTACAAGACCTGATAAGTGGCAGCAAGAAGACCATAACGAATCTACGTTCGAGAAGAGGAGCATGCTCCAATTAGGACTCAGCAAACACGAAAATGCAGTAGTACAGTTTTCCCTACAACAGCTAGTACTATTACAACAGGAACGGCAGCAGCAGCAAACGCAGGAGGAGAAGGAGGAGAAGGAGAAGGAGGAGGGTGATGAGGAAGAAGAGATACAACAGCAACACGCCGTTCAGCAGAAGCTGACTGGTGATCATTCGTTACGACTACTGTCGTTGCCCCTGCACATCCAGCACCAACAGCAACAGTGTACAGCGTTTCAAAAATATTCGCAGCAAGAAGTGAGGCAGATCGACAGTTGTGACCACTACACATGTGACAGTACTACGACTAGGAACAATAATAATAACAACTCTCCACTGCATACAGACACACAATTACAGCAGCACTCTAGTGAGCAAAGAAACGTTTTCCTTGGAAAGCAGCAGATGGCACAGAGAAGGAAGGAGTATCACTGTATATCGAATCATTGCAGAGAGGAAAACAGCACTCACGTGGGGAAGAAACGCTGCGAAACGTCTCCACAACGAAAACAAACAGGAAGGCCAGTTGATCTTCAAGGGAAATGAGCTGCAGCACCAGTCGGGAGAAGTAGTAGATCAAGCAGAAGAAGAGGAGGAAGACGAACAGAAGGAGGAAGAGGAGGAAGAGAAGAGGAGAAGGACGAAAAAGGAGAAAGAGAAAACCTACAGTCTACATGAAACGCTGCTGCAACATGCAATAGAGAAGAAGAAGCTACTGCGCATGCAACAGATACTCAAACAACTAAACAGGGGGAGACTACTGAAAACATATACGAATGACTCTTCAACTGCGTTCTCACACAAAAAGCATACGACCACTCATAATAAGAATAATAGTAATACTTCCACCACTACAAATCATATCGGCTCTACTTTCAGCGGAACGACTGTGCAGCAACATGCACAAAAACAACGGCTTACACATGTGCTATCCTGTCTATCATCAGGTATAGTACAAGACGAGCGTCAGAAGTATGATCACCAACAACAGCAACAGCAGCATAAACAGGGACAACAGCAAAAAATAAGCACGAAACAGCAGCATATAAGCAGCCCCAACACGTACAGCAACGGCAGCAGCTACAGCAGCAGCAGAAAGAGGGGTTGCAGAGATTGAAGAGTGGAAGTTTGCTTATGGAAAGGGATCAGCAGCAGCCGCAGCAACATGTCATGTCCAATAGTGATGAGGGCACCGGTACGTATCGTTTGAGAGGTCCACTCACGCAAACAAAAGAAGAAGAAGGAGCAGGCCGACTGTCACGAAGACGCCTTCTACTTGTCACGAAGACGCCTTCTATCGTGCTCGTCATCAACTAATCACAATAATACAGCGACAAGAGAACAGCAACAGAGGAGTTTAACGCTGTCTCGAGGACATGTCAGAACTCGTGCACGGAACATGCTACGAGCAGCAGGTAGTGCAAGTAGTGCAGGAGAGAGAGATAGACACAAAGGACGAAGTCTACCTAGGAAAACCCACAGCAATGAGTGCTCTTCGGCCTCACCTATAACTCGTGGCATTAACGTGAGCGCCGGCTGTGCCGGTGGTGGTGGTGGTGGTACTGCGGGTGGTCGTAGTAGTGGTAGTGGTAATGCCAGGAAGCCTTCGTCAGCTGCAGCATCTCTTGCAATCTCCTCCTCTTCTTGTTTTTCTTCTCTTCCTTCCTCTTCCTCTTCTTCAGCCTCTTCTTCTGCTTCTGCTGCTTCAGTAGTGAGTTCCACAATAGTGAAAAAAGTGAAAAAGTCTTTGTCCGCAGCAGTACTAGGAAGGAAGTTAGCAGCACCACCGGAAAAGGCCGTTTCAAAAACTCAAGAAAGCACAGACAAAAAGAGCACCACCACGCCAAGCAAATTAGAGGGCCCTCGCAGATTTGTAAGAACACCAGTACCAGCGACAACAGCAGCAGCAGTAGTAGTAGCAACATCTTCATTGTCACACATGCAGTCGGGAAAGGAAGCAGCTCCATTATCTTCATTATCATCCAAAAAGGATATCAAAAATCCAAATATAAAGGAGAAAAATACACTAGAAAAGAAAAAAAACTACTGCTCTCATACACTCATGGCTGGAGCCGTCGAAAGATGGTATCACCAATACTGACGACATCGTTTCTACCAGAAGCATGCCCAGAAACCGGAACACAAGAAGCTCCAGCAGTGAAAGCCACAGCAGCAACAGCAGCAAAAGCAGCAAAAGCAACAGCAGCGACAGCACCTGCATCAGAGTGTCTTTCTCCATCTCCATGCTGCACCATTAATAATAATATTAATATTCATCCTAATAATGAAGATGTCAATAATGACTTGAATAATACGTCTACTAATAATAGTAACTTTTGTCATAATGACGTTCTGAGTCCTGCTCCTGTGAACGTCATTATTAGTAGTAGTAGCAGTAGTATTTCACATATTGATCCTCATTATCATTATCCTTCTAATGATAATAATAATAATAATTATTATACTTACATTAACACTAAAACAAGCAATAAAAAGCCCTTGCATTATAGTACTGAGTACAATAATAGTTATGAAATCAGTAGAAGTCTCTCCCATAATAGCAAGCACCGTAGTACTAGTAGTAGTAGTGATAGTACTGCAGGCAACAAAATCTCTCGTAAGATTGATTCTTTGACCGGTAATACAAGCAACAACAGAAGTTATTCTTCTGATTGTAATAATCATCGTGATGATTGTTACGATAATGCTCTCGAAGATTCTTGTCTTTCACACTATCACCATACGCCGGGTTTGACTCGTTATTCTCTCAGTAGTAGTGATGGTAATGTAGAAGATATGCCCGAGCAGCCCAGTAATCCCCATACTAATAACATTAGTAATGATACTAGTAAGAGTCAAACTCGGTGCTTGTCTCCATATGATAATGATAACAATAATCACACACAAACAAACTCTCTGTCTTTGTGTGATAATAATAATAGTGATACTCCAAAAAGTAGTCTTCCATATGAAGATTGTACTATTAGTAGTAATAGTAGTATGAGCAGCAGTAGTAATGACACTAATAACAATCGCAACAACGATACAGGCCTTTCTGTTAGTAACGCTTACAACGAAGCTACTTCCCCTCCAGTTAATTCTCAAGACACTACCAATACACGTTTTTCTGACGAGTAAAAGTAGTAGTAGTAGTGTTAGTAGTAGTAGTGGTAGTAATACCAATACTACTGTGACGCCCTTTAGTAAATTATCATGTAATAGTCAAAATCATTCCCTCGATATTATCTCTCTAAGAGAAAGTACTAGTGAGCCTAATTTTCTAAGTGAAACTGGTAATTCGAATAATAATGCTGCGATACAGCCTATCAATGTAGCTGATAACTGCATCAATAATAGTAGTAGTCCTAGCGATGTGAATCCTCATTTTGATAATATGTTTAAGTCTATCTACTTACCTGATAATGGTAGTACTAGTAATAATACTACTACTACTGCAAATAATGCTTAATACTACTAACACTACAAATAGAACTATCACTAATATTCATGTCATTCTTCCTTGTGCTGATGCTATCAAGTCTTCTGTATACTTAGTAGATAGTAATAGTAGTAGTAGTAGGAATGATGATAACTATAATGACATGAACCTTCCTTTCGATAATGGTGTGAAATCTTCTACATATTCAGCCGATAGTAGTAGTACTATTAGTAATGATTATAGTAGTAGTAGTCGTGATCGGAATACAAACAACAAAAACAAGAGTGGTACTTGTAGTAGTGGTGCTAGTGCCACTAGTACTATACAAGGTCGTCCTCTTGATGATCAGTGTAGCGATAACAAAAACTAATAATGATAATCATAATAATAATAGTAATAATACTGTAAGGAGTCTGTGTGTGCAAGATGCTGTGGAGGCTGGGGGACGTTTTCTCCACTACTTAGGAGCTGATAGTATTACAGACTCTGCATGTCTTTCTCACACTAATGTCACAACAGCTACTCCCGCTATTATTGTGCCTGTCCTCATAAATGAAACTAATGCTACGAACATTACTAATAATATATATGCAAATATCAGTGATGATCTTCATCCCGTAGATACGAGTCATAATATTACTGGTAGTCATGACATCAACAGTGTTGACTCTATGACCCTTCATAAAAGCGCTGCAATTGACGAGAGCACTCAAACAGCACCGAAATATAATTGTATCACTCCAAGTGGAAATAATGACGTACGTGTCTTCTCGACTCTGAAGAATATTACTAGTAGTAGTGGTGGTAAGAGTGGCGGTAGTAAGAGTGGCGGTAGTAAGAGTGGCGGTTGTAATAGTACTAGTGGTGATAGTGGTGGTGATGGTGATGTTGCTACGAAGAGTACTACTAATACTCTTACTACAACTAGTAATCCTACTAAAACGAATACTAGCGGTAAAACTACAGCCACTTCTTGTACTAAAAAATAATACTGAGTGTTCACGTAATACGGACGCAGCATATGGAGAGACCTTAAGGAGAAAGAGTAATCATACCAACATAGGCGTCTTCTCTGTAGTCACCAGTAATAATAGTAGTAGTGGTGGTGGTGACTGCTGTGCCGCTAGCGCAGAAGACACTTGTAATGAAAGTAGTATCGTAGCGTATGCCGTCATTCCCCAATATGAAAGAAGTCATTCCAGCGCCCATATACTTTCACAGAAAACGCAGAGCAAAAGGAGAAAAGAAAGTTTAGATGCTTCTTCTCCTTCTTTGAGAGAAGACGAGAACACATATAAACCTATAGGACCCAGCATTGTAAGCATAACACCAACTTCACCACCGCTACCGTCCCCATCAGCAATAATAACAACAGCAGCACATCCGCACGGCACTTCTAATATTTGTCTTACTTCTACTGTTGGTGATAGTCAGAGTAGTAGTAATAGTAGTAGTTGTAGTCGTGTTGGTGGCAGGGGTGGTATTAGTGCTAGTGCTGTTGCTTCTCCTCCTCTCTTCCTAATACTACTACCACTACTCTATCTACGTCTGCTACTCTTCTTTCTAAGTCGTCTGCTGACATTCTCACCACTACTACTTCTTCTTCTTCTTCCTCTTTTTCATCTGCTAGTACCGCTGTCACTGTTACTCCTGCTGCTGCTTCTTCTACTGCTGCTGCCACAGCTAATATTACTACTGCCGCTTCTGGTACCGCTCCTGCTGCTGTTTCTTCTTCTTCTGCTGCTACTGCTGCCGCACCTACTTCATCTCATACTCCTGCCACTGCTGCTACTGGTGCCGCTCGTGCTTCTTTGAGTGCTGCCTCTGCTGCTGTTCCTGGTCCCTGTGCTGCTGCTGCTTCTTCTTCTTCTTCTTCTTCAATTTCTTATGTTGGTGATGATGTCGTAAAGCCTTCTTCGCGGAAAGTAGCAACACTGGTAGGTAGTACTATCACTGCAGATGGTGACTCGATACAAAAAGCACAAGTTGCTCTTCCGAATTTTAACGTAAGTGAGGAGATAAGTGCTGAAACACTGTTAGACGCTGTTTCGGCCTCCTCCACATTTGTGAGGAGAGAAGGAGAAGGAGGAGGAGAAAGAAGAAAAAGTAACATCGTGACCACCACTCAAAGAACGATAGCACCATCACAGCCACGAGCACCACACGTAGTCGAAACAACACTAATGCCATTAGCAACACCAACAGCAGCACCAGCAGCAGTAGTAGTAGTAACAGCAAGGGCAGCAACAGAAGCAGGACTATTGACCAGCCCAGCTGACGTTCTTCTCGTACAGGAATCACCGAACACATCAGTAGGTGTACACACTACTGCTACTACTGCTAGTGATGGTAGTAGTAGTGGTGATAGTAGTAGTAGTGGTGGTAGAGGGCATGTAGGTGTATATACGAGTGCTACTAGTGAAATTGGTAGTAATAGTGGTGGTAGTGGGCATGAGAGTGCAGCTTCTTGTGCTGGAGCTGTCACTAAAGCTTCTCTAGATGTCAAAGTACTATTGACTGGAGAAGCCGATAGGCAGAGTATTACACGTCCCTCTCTCACAGCAGATAGTAGTGCAGTTGCGGGAGAAGGAAGCCGTCCTCTTCATTCGCAGAAGAAAACACCCTCTCCTTGTCACTGTGAAACACGTCTAGATCAACACACAACAACTGAAAAAGAAAAAGGAAGAAGAAAAAGAAATCGAGAAAAAATGAAACACTCAGAGAAAAACGAAAGAAGGCTGTTCGCCAACATGGAGCTGTCAAATTCACAAACAAGTGGATTGTCATATGCTGTACCCCACGGTGGTATCACTACTTCTACCAGTAGTACTAGTAGTACTAGTAATAGTAGCAGCACTAGTAGTAGTAGTAGCACTACTACTAATAGTAGTAGTAGTGTTACTGATAATACCAACAGTAATAATGATAGCAGTAGCTATACTTGCAGTAGTAGTGGTAGTGTAAGTGAAAATCGTAGTAGTGCTAGTGGAGGTTGTAGTAATACTAATAGTAGTAGTACTACTGATAGGTATAGTGGTAATAATAATAGTAGAAGCTTTAGTAGCAGTAGCAGTAGTGTAAGTGAGAGTACTTGTAGTATCAGTAGTAGTTGTTGTGTCAGTGAAACCGGTAAGGTTCAACGACCAGCTACAGCAGCAGCAACAGCAACAGCAACAACTACAGCAGCAGCAGCAGGGAAGTTGTCCTCAAGTGGAGGTGTATTATCGGAAAAAGCCGGGACATTTACAAGAGGAAGTGATAATTACTCGCTCAATAATGAAGGTTCTTCTGCTGAAATAGTAGAAATAATCGGGAAGGAAGAGTGTGTGCATCAAATACACGAAAACACGTATAGAGCAGCAATAAGTAATACTGCAGCGGATGATGCAGGGGCGAATGAAAATGAAGAAGAAGAAGCAACACCAGCAGCAGCAGCAGCACCACCACCAGCAACAACAGCAGCAGCACCATCAGCAATAACAGCAGCAGCAGCACCACGAGCAGCAACAGCAGCAACAGCAACAGCAGCAACAGCAACAGCAGTAGCTTCGGTGGCTAGGAACACATCTGCCAGTAATCTTCTGTCTACGCATACAAGTGCCTCAGTTTCATTAGAAGAAGTACTTAGCATCAATATGCATACTTCTACTATTACTACTGATAATAACGATAATACGATTACCACCACCAGCAATGCAGTTTTAATGTTACAAGAGGCACATGCCAATACTACTAGAACTAGTAATAGTGGTAGTATTAGTAGTAGTGGTGGTAGTAGTGGAGAGAATGTGATACCCGCAATGAAAAAGGAGGTATCTAGTATTACTAGTACTGCTATTATTAGTACTCCTCTTCCTCCTGCTACTACTAGTACTACCACTACTACTACTACTACAACTAATAATACTACTGCTGCTGCTGCTGCTGCCAGTACAGCTACTAGATTAATCTCAGGGGTAGAACAGACATGTGAAGTAGAATTAGAATCAGCTGCAGGTGAAAAGGAAGAAGAAGAAGGTGAAAGAAAAGCGAACTCTCTACACGAGGATCACAGAGAAAAAAATGAAAGAAGAAGAATGCACATTCACACTTGTAGGAGTCCAGAAGAATGTTCGCCGTTTAGACGATGGGACAGAGAACTACGTGCTGCACGAGGAGAGTTGCAGCAGCTTTTTCTGCAACAGCAGCAGCTGTCACTAAGGAAACGCGATGAGCGTAGTGTGTATTCAAATACATATGACAATAAAAACCATGAAGACGGTGACGATATTTCAGAAACATATTCAATCACTGATATACAATCTCTTGGAGACGCAGACACGGGAGAGAGAACAACAACAGCAAAGACAGCAGCAAAAGCTGCACCAGTAACAGCAGCAGCAAAAGCAACGGCAGCAGCGAAAGAAACGGCAGCAGCGAAAGTAACGACAGCAGCAGCGAAAGTAACGGCAGCAGCAACGACAGTAACGACAGCAGCAACGACAGCAACAACAGCAGCACCACCTTCTGAGGGTGTAGGAAGTAGAGCCGCAGCAGGAGGGGCACCAGTCAAAGTAGCAGCAGACGCAACGGCCCCACCACTTGGAGTAGTTTGTACAAGAGAAATATTAGCAGCAGAGGAAGTATTGACACCACCGGCAGCAGCAGGAGCAGCAGCAATGACAGTAGTAGAGGGTGATACAAAAGAAGATCGACTTAAAGTAGAGGGCGCTCAGAAAGGACGAGGAACAACAGCAGCAACAGCAACAGCAGCAACAGCAGTAGTAGATGTGATTGCAATAGCAGAGAGAACAGCTACTGAAAGAGAGTCACACCCCCTCAAAGACATGAGGATGATAAAAGTGATGAAGGAAAAGTATATTTTCACGACCAACTCGCGGGGAGAGAATTCCGTTGAGAGTGGAAGCATCCACTGGTCGGCAGAAGACGCAGAGGGGCCAGTGCTGGAGATTGGGTCACCTCTTTTTGTGGGTGAGTCTTCATTTTTTCCTCGTTTTCTTCTCCTTTTCTTGAGCGATTTACCATGGTGGTAGTGCCCAGAGACTGCACTGTAACATGTGAAACACGTATGCATGCATGTTGTGATACGAGCTTGTCGAATATTTTAATATATTATGTTGCACATACACGCATACATATAGTAACTCTCATTCGATTGATCACAAAAGGTAATACACTCATGCTCCTACTTCTCTGCCGTAGTAGGTCATCCATATGTATATATATGTATACATACATATATATATATACATGTATACGTGGTTGCATGCTTGAAGTATATAATACGTGGTTGCATGCTGAAAATACAGACATCGTGTGCATGATCTCCATGAAAAGCGTTGTTGAGTGTGTCTGCTGTTGTAGGAAGGAAAGAAGTACATTGAGGAGGCATGTATTCATTCTACATCTATCTTACACTCAATCGTTTTTCATATGTATATACATATATATATATTATGGAGGTCTAATCTAACATACTGTACTACACATATGATATATATATAAATAAATACCTCCACTCCACCGTCTTTTATTTATATATATATATATTGGAGGTCTAATATGACATACTGTATTAGACACATGATATATATATATATATATATAGATATCTACCCCCACTCCATCGTCTTTCATTTGTACGTATATTCATATATACATATATATATATGTATATTGTGGAGGTCTAATATAATGTATACCCCATACTCCATCGTCTTTCATATATATATATATATATATTTATATATATAAATTGAAGGTCTCAAATAATCTAAGCCCCCCTCCATCGTCCTATGTATATATATGTATATATTGTGGAGGTCTAATATGATTTATACCGTTCACTCATTTTCTCTTCACATTCATATCTGGTGAAGATCCAATTAATTCACATAGAGTATATCGCCCATGCACATAGTCTGTATAGAATGTGACTCAATGAGTACTATATAATCAATCGTATCTACAGCTAGTCGTCTATAACTATTAATACTACTGCTACTGCTACCTTTAGTGCTACTGCAACTAATCCTACTCAATATTTGGACTACTACTACTACTACCTCCACTATTATTATTATTTCTACTATTACTACTATGAGTAGTACTACAACATCTATTATTATTTTTATAAGTACTACGTGTGCTAATATGGCACTAGCACTACTACTACTACTGCTACTACTACTACTATGGTTAGTACTACTATTATGGTTTGTACTACTGCTACTACTACTCATACAATTATTAGTACTTATACTGCTAGTCTTATTAATACTGGTAGTTCTATTCTTACACGTATACTACTAGTACAACTTCTACTATCACTAATGCTCCTACTGTTATTCTTAGGGAACTTCTATCTCTACTAGTATTAGTGCTACTTCCCCTACGTTGATTAGTACTACTAGAACCACATCTATAAATACTCTTATTATTATTAGAACCTCATTCTCTACTACTATACTAGTACGACTAGTACTACTACTACTATTACTACTACTACTATTACTACTACTACTACTAGTATTACTATTCTACCATAGTACTACTACTACTACAGCAGGAGTAGTAGTAGTACTACTACTACTAAGACTACCACTACTATTATAAGGACAACTGGTACTACTGCACTGATAATATCAGTACTATTACTGTGCTATACTACTAGTATAAACACTTTTACTATTATTTGTCATATTGCTCACACACTATACTACTATTATTGTAAGTAGTAGGAGCAGTAGTACTACTGCTACTGTGCTACTAGTATCAGTATTACTACTACTACTACTACTAGCACTCCTACTACTTTCACTACTATACTAATATTATGTGTACTACTACTGTGCTACTACTATTAGTATAAATGCTTCTACTATTATTTGTCATACTGTCACTAGTATACTACTAACTATTAGTACTACTACTGTGATAGTAGTAATCCTATATTGTAAGTGTTACTACTACTACTACTAGTAGTATTACTGCTGTTCTAAGTACTACTTTCACTACTATAATAATATTACTAGTTATACTATTACTACTACTACTCCTGTGCTATTATTATTGTTATCATACGTAGTAGTAGTACTACTAGTAGTACTACTAACACTACTAGTAGTAGTACTACTAACACTACTAGTAGTAGTACTACTAACACTACTAGTAGTAGTACTACTAACACTACTACTAGTAGTACTACTAACACTACTAGTAGTAGTACTACTAACACTACTAGTAGTAGTACTACTAACACTACTACTAGTAGTACTACTAACACTACTAGTAGTAGTACTACTAACACTACTACTAGTAGTACTACTAACACTACTAGTAGTAGTACTACTAACACTACTAGTAGTAGTACTACTAACACTACTACTATTATTTGCAGAATTGCTGTCACTACTGTACTAGTTTCATGAGTATTATTACTGTGCTACTATTATAAGTAGTACAACTACTTCTCTTAGTAGTACGACAACTACTAGAAGTACTAATGTTATCAAAACGACTATTATTACTACTACTAGTAGTATTGATTGCAAGTAGTTTCACTACGCGTTTATGCGCATACGCTGCAGGTGACTGCACGCTCCCCTCGTCACCAACGGAGGCTACGGTAACGACATCCGCTGCTGCTGCAGCAACGGCTCTTCCTGCTCTTTCTTCCATCCATCCGACTTCCGAAAACTTGTCAACATCGAGCATTTCCAACGAAAAAAAAAACTACTCCTCTTTCTCCTTCTTTTGCTTCTTCGTATTGTTCTGCTTCATCATTTTCTTCTGATGACTCGCAAATAGCCGGGCCTAGTGACGTCCCGCAGTATGTATATAAAACATCAGGTCCTTCTGTGGACTTACGTGCGAACGGGAATAAAGAAGAAGGGAAAGAAGAGAAAGTAGAACAACTTGAAAAAAGCGAAAGTCAAGGAGAAACAAAAAAGGAGAGAGTAGAGGTTCAACTTCAAGGAACACAAGATGAAGAACACCCTTACGGAAGGAAATGCCAACAACGTCATAGTAAACGAGAAGAGAAACCAGAAAAAACACCTCATGAATGTCCATATAAAGAAAGAGAAGAAAGAGAAGAAGATGAAGAAAAAATACAAGAAGGATATAAAGCAGAAGCAGCACTTTTTCACTGTTCTAATACTCCTCCTCTACTACACACATCCATAGATAGTAGAGAGGAAGAGATATTCGAAAAGGAAAACGCAGAAGAAGAGATTATAGGTTTTTCTACTAGAGATTTTGTAAAAGAAAAAAAACTTCTGCCCCCCACACTTCATGTCAACATAACGTCAACCCATCACAACCACCTACACCTCCACCAACACCACTCCGCTGGGGCTGCTAATGATACTAATAATTCTCACAGTACCTATACTATCATTACTACTAACACTAGTAGTGGTAGTAGTAGTAATAATAGTAGTAGTAATAGTTATAGTTGTATTAGTTTTAGCAGTAGTAGTAATAGTGTATACAATACTGCTGCAACAAGTGCCTTTCTTCAAGATGGAGAAGAATGGAAACCCGTGGCAATTTTTACTGATGAAGTAGCAGGAAAAAATAGAGCGAATCTTCCTGGAGAAACACAAGGGGAGGAATATATTAAAGAGAATAAAGAAAGCAAAACGGATAGGGAAGAAGAAGGAGAAGAGAAGAGAAACGAAGAAGAAGAAAGAGAAGAGAAAGAAGAAGAGGAAGAAAGAAAAGAAGACGAGCGAAAAAAGCATTGGAGTCAAGAGCACCAACACCAAAAGCAGCTCAAAATTGATGAACAAGCAGAAGAAAGAGGAAGAAAAGGAGATTGGAAAGAACGAGGGCGAAAGAAAAAAATAAGAGAGGAAAAAGAAGATGGAAGAGAGAAAGAAGCGGAAGCAGAAAAGCAACAGAAAACAAAAGAAGAGAAACATTTCGTACATGGTAGTGAGCAATGTAAGATCACATCAAAGGAGACTTCTGATACTGCTACTACTACTACTACTACAACAAATGATAACACTTGTACTAGTAGTAATACTAGTACTAATAGTAGTAGTACTCGTATTAGTACTACTGTTACTAGTACTAATAATAATAATACTAGTAGTAGTAGTGGTATCACTGGTTTTAATAGTATTAATAGTAGTAGTAGTACTACTACTGCCATTACTAATACTAGTGATACTACTATTAGTACTACCACTGTTGCTACTCGTACTCGTACTCCTGCTCCTCCTAGTGCCAGTACAACCACCTGTTCTGCAGGCTGGTCTTCTTCTCCTTCTACAGAGGAGCGGAGTGTGAAAAATATGTTCATCTCACAAAACTTGAGACGTTCTAGCTTCTTTTCAACTCCTTTTTTTTCATCTTCGTCTGCATCTTCCTCTTCCTCTTTACCGGCGGAAAGACGCAAGGAACAAGGCATCACATTAGAAGAAGTAGAAGATAAAGAAGTAGTAGTACGAGGAGGAGGAGGTAGAGAAGAGGGAGGAGGAAGAGCAGTAGAAGTTGATGGAAACTTCAGAGAGGCAACGAAAACAGCAGAAATATTTACGGAGGAGAGTCTCCCAACAAGAGCAACACGTGAAAAAGAAAAACAGCAGCAACAACAACTGCAACAAGAAGAAGGTCAAAGACAAGGGGCCTCATATGAATTGTCTTCTGAAGGAGTGGAGAAAAATAAAAATTGTAACGGAGATGAATTTAAACGCTCAGGAAACGAACTGGTTGGGAAAAAAAAAGAACAAAAACTGGACACAAGAAGAAGGTTTTATGAAGGGTCTTCCATACAGTTTTATTCGAGCAGTGAAGGGGATGTTACCACAGATATAAAACAAAAGAGTCAATCACCCACAGAAGAAAAAGAGAAAGAAAAAGAAGAAACGGGTAATGATACAATATGCAGCAGACATACAGAAACGTACGAAGAGAATAGTACGGTGGGAAGTATACAGCCACCTGAAAAACATATGAAAAAGCAGCACTATGATGATATACTAAGTAATCAAAATAATACCAGTAGTAATGTTAGCAGGAACACTATTAATACTACTAATACTGGAGGCAGTCATAGTGTGAGTAGTAACAGTGCTAGTGGTGGCGCTGATACTAGTAGTAGTAGCAGGAGTAGCGCTTGGGGGAGAGGAGGAGAAATATATGAAGAGATTGTAGCGTCAAAAATAATTAAAAAACGTTTAAGAGGTAGTGATCCGTTAGATATAATAATAACGAGACAAGAAGAAAGTCGTACAGTACACCCGGCTGTTTGTAAAGAGAGTGTAGGAAGAAGAAGTAGAAGCACACTTTTTTCTTATCGTTCTTTGTCTCTCAGTAATAGTACGCCCGTCGAGTGTGAACAGGAATGTCAGCCACGTGGAGGAAGCAATGATGCTGTTTGCCCTCCGAACACACAACCAAACGTACTTGTAAAAGACAACAGTATCGATAATAACAATAGGAATAGTAGTGAACGGCGAAGAGACGTACAGCAAAGTAACACATGCGTGCAAGAGACATGGTCTCTATGTAGATCACAACATGCAGATGACAAGAGGCATCGAGGAGTAGAAGGAGGAGCATTGATGCTTCATGACGACACGGGCGAGGATAAATCTAAGACAGAAAAGGAAGAAGAAGAGAATAAAGAGGAGAAAAGAGAGTTTTCTCTAAAAAAGAGAGAAAGCCCTTCTCGAGGGATATCATTTTGTGAAAAAGAAAACTTTCCACAAGTAAAACTAGACAACTATGAAGAAAGCTATCTAGATCAAACAGGTAATGTCTTGCACAAAGAGGAAGACCAGGAAGAGAAGAACACGACGAAGGAGATGAAGAAGAAAGAGAGGCAACAGCAACAGCAGCAGCAGGAGGATGACGGACACCGACAACCTCGGAGCGTTACCGAATATGGAGAGTACAGCGGAAGGAGAGTGGACGAAGAACAGATGGAGCCGAAGAAGGAGGAGATTCAGCACCAAGAGCAACGGCAAGAGCAGCGGCAAGAGCAACGGCATGAGCACATCCAAGAGCAGATATCCGTATTGAATGAGGAATACTTTAATGGAAACGAGGTACAAGAAGAAGAGAAGAAGAAGGAGGAGGAGCAAAAGAAGAAGAAGCAGAACCCGTTTGGTACCAGAGAAGATTTTAGGTACGATAGTAGGGGAACAGAGTATCAGAAGAAGAAGGAGGAGGAGGTGGAGAAGAAGAAAAAGGAGCAGCAGCAGGAACAGCAGTATTCCAGCAGTGAAAAGATAAAGTGCAATCGTAGAGGACTACATGAAGGAAAGGAGGAGAAAGAGAAAAAGGAGATGTGGCGGCAGCAGCAGCAGCCGCAGTGTTTCAGCAGAGACGATGTTCTGCACGACGAGAGAAGAGACTTCCATGAAATGAATGAAAAGGAGACGGGGAAGAAAGGGGAGACTGAGAGAAAGGAGAGGGAGAAAGAGATAAAGGAGAAAGAGAAGGATGTAAAGGAGAGAGAGAAAGAGAAGAAAGAGAAGAAAAAGGAGAGAGGGGAGAAGGAGACAGAGAAGACGGACGCGAAGGAGAAAGAAAAAGAGGGCGAACCGAAGGCTGAGCAGCAGCATCAGCAGAAAAGGAAAGAAAAGAAAAAGAGAAGAGAGTCCTAGTATTAAAAGAAGAGAAGGATATTAAAGAAAAAGGAGGAGGAGAAGGCGGAGAGCGACTACCTCGTACGAGTATTGTTGATGAGACCATATCTCCAAGTTGTGAGGGTTCTGAAAAAAAAGAAGACAGAAGAGCACTAAGTACATCTAAGGCTGTGTTAGCTCACTTCTCTCGAGCTTGCATCATCAGTACTTTAGAAGAGGAGGAGCAGAAAAAGAAAGAATTTACGAACAAGAAGGAAGAGAAACGGAGACCATGTCTTCAACAGACACGGGAGAAGTGTTCGTTACGTGGAGAGAAGAAAGACGAACGAGCAAGAGAAAAACCAGGGGAAATAGTAGATGAAATAGGTTCAAACAAAGAAAAAGAAGGAAGAGAAGACCAAGAACATAAAGAAGAAGAAGAAGAGGGAAGTACGTGTTGTCCAGGCTTGAGCGATGATGACGCAGACGAGTTATTTGAGAGGGAGCTTCAGCATGTGAAACTGCGTTCAGAGTTGGTATCGCGTGTACGTATGTGGAGGCAGAAATACAAACGGCTGAAAAAACTCGAGGAAAAGAGAGACTGCGTTATGAGAGGACAACAACAGCATATTACTGATAGTGAAAAGAGAGAGAAAGACCGTGGAGTCACACGAAGGCTGCAACCACAAGGACTCAGTGAAATTTCATCAGAGAATAACAAGGAGGTGGACAGAACACGAACAGCAGAAGAAGAGCAGAAGAACCAAGAAAAATTTGTGAAGAGTGGCGTTTTGGAGAGAAAGTTGATAGCGACGGAAGCAGCCTGTAAATCACTGGAAAGGCGCCATCAGCACTGCGGTGATAAATATGAAGCCCTGCAGCAAGAGTACAGTGTACTGTACAAGACGTATGAAGAAGAATTTGCGAGGAGGACGGAACTGCTTATGGCTTTGGAGAATTCTCTGGAAGAGAAGGAACTGCTGAGAAAGCAACTTGAGTATGAGAGGAGAAAACAACGAGTGCAGGAAGCGTGTTACTATGAACTTATAGGTGAATTAGCAGAACTACAAGAAAGAAGTTGTTCTCAAGCATACAACAAAGAGCTGCATATACAAGAAATCATAAAGAGACACCAGCACGAGTTACAAGAAGAACAGCTCTCAGTCAATAATACACAACGGAATCTACTGGAAGAAGAACTGCGATACCAGCAACAGCAACATGAGAGGAGAGTTCTGGCAGTACGAAAGCATCACGAACTCGAACTTCTGCAGCAACTGCAAGAACAAGAACAACAGTTGCACCAGCAACAATTGTTGCTAGAGCAACAAGAAAAGCTCTTATTAGAACAACACCAGCAGATTCATCTATTATATCAGGAGATAAAAAGTCTACGCTCTCAACCGCACACGTCAATGATATTGCCATCATCCTCCTCCACGTCGTCGTTATCTTCATCATCAGCAACAACAGCAGTAGCAGCAGCCACCACCACCACCACATATCGTCACAGCAATAGTAGTAGTAGTAGTTATATTGATAAGGACACACCACAACAACAACAGCATCTTCATTATGGTGGACTTAAAAACACAAAGGAAGAGAGGATGAGAAAAAAAGAGAAGAAATATGATGAGGAGCAAGAAAACGAGCAAGGGAAGGAGAAGGAGGCGAAGAAGAAGAAGGAGGAGGAGGAAAAAAACAGAAGCAAGCGTATCGTACATAATATCAAACAACAGCTATTACTACTGCAGCAAGAGCACCAGGAGCACGAAGACAAGAAAAAGAAGGAGGAGCCAGAGATAAAGAAGAAGAAAAAGAAGGAGGAAGAACATGAGGAGTACAGAAGTACTGCGAATATTGAGCAGGAAGCACAGCAACAACGAGTATCACTGCTACAGCAGCAGCAGCAGGAGGAGGAACAACAGTGGGATGAGGAGGAGAAAGACGAGCAGGAGGAGGGGAATCGCAAACATTCTCGTCATTTTTCTACTGATTCTTTATCGGGAGAGTATTCTTATTTAACACTGCAACATTCACAACAAGAAACACAAAAAGAAGAAAAAGCTCTGCCATTGAGTAAAATATGTAAGGGGGGGTGTAATATTCGAACTAGAGTCGACGGCTTCTGAAAACTTGAAAAACAAGGAAAAGATGCAGCAAGAACAAGAACAACAGGAAGAGCCTAAGCATCAGAAGTTATTCGTACAATCTGCAGAAGTAATTCTCGACAGGAAAGACGAAGGAAGAGAAAAAAGAGAAGTGGGAGGAGAAGGAGAAGAGGGAGGAGAAGGAATAGCAGAAGAAAAAGAGAAGAAGCAAAATGTGGTGAAGAGTCCCAAAGTAGACCAGAGAGAGGTACAAGAGGAATTTCTGAATAGCGGTGAAATACTTTCAAAGGCTAAAACAGCATGTGCAGAAACATTAGAGGAAGATCGTTCACTACTACTACCCGTTGTGAAAGCTGCTACCACGGCGGAGAAGTCTGACGGGGAGAGGACGCCACTATCAAGCGAAGTACAGACACCTGAAAGGAAGAGGTTTGATGAGAAACTACTAAGTATTGTAGTGAGTGAAAAGAAGGAAGAAGAAATTAATGTAGAAACTACACAACATTCAAAGGGAAAGACGAAAGAGAAAAAGAAGTTTGAAGATGATGCAACAGAGCTCATGAAAGAGTTAGAGCAGAAGGATACATACTGGCAAGAGGAAGAAGCTATACTGGAAAGTAGTAGAGAAGAGAAGGCAAATGCACGTCATTTGAATGAGGAAGTATTAGTAGAGCCACCAACGAAAGAAAATCAATTTGGTATCATGCATACGCAAGAGGAAGTTAGTAAAGACGAGCAACAGAGGAAGCGGCGGCATCACTGGAATGAGGAAGAGCCAGTTGTCCGGATATCAAATAATACACCGCGCATGCACGGAAAAGAAGAAGTAAAAGGAGAAGAGACAGGAACAGAGGCGAAAAAAGCGGAGGGAGAGAAAGAGAAAGAAGAGAAAGAAAGGGGGTTGATGATTCTGCTACTTCGCAATCTGCGTGACGAACTAGAAGTAGTGAAGAAAGAGAGAGATGTACTGTTGATGCATATACATCACGACGTACTCCAATTCAAAAGCACACACACGAGGCAGGGAGATATGCTGCAGGAGGAGAAAGATGAGTTACCGCAGCAAATTGAGAAAGCTGTACCGTCTGGGCATAATACTAGTCCATCTGTAATTTTACGAGGAGAAAGGCATTCATATGAGGAAAGAAAGACAGAAACTCCTTCATCATGTGGGCAGAAGTCGTGTTATTATCCAAAGCACAGACAGCGCCGAAGTGGAGAGCAGGCAGAAGAAGAAGGAGGAGGAGGAAGAAGAAATAGAGGAAGAAGAAGAGAGGAGCAGCCTTTTCTTTGTGGACAAGAAAGTGACATGAAATATCAAGAGAGAGTAGAGAATGATACTGACAATCATCATCAGGAGCAGCCAGATCTTCTCAGTACTCCTCAATATTATGGCGACAGTAATTGGAGTAGTAGTAATAGTAATAGCGACAGCAGCAGTAGTAGTAATATAAACAGTGGAGTATTTTTCTTACCGCCTCCTCTACAAGCATCGCCACCACCAGCAGCATCATTACCACCGGCAGCAGCAGGAGCAGCAGCATTACCTACAAAGAGAAGTTTCACTACTAATACCACTATCACTACTACTACGCTCCCCAATAGTAGTAGTAGTAGTAGACCTGTGAGTGCTCTGTCAGGAGCAACAGTGTCAGAACTGCAGCAGCGGCAGCAGCACCAGTTGTTCAATAATAACACTGATAGTAATATTAGTGAAAGAGAGCTGCAGGTGCTGCGACAAGAGGCAGACTTATCTGTTAGAATTCAAAAACAGTACGAAGAAGAAAATAAATTGCTTCTTCAAAGATACAAACAGCAACAAAAACGACTCCAACAAGCAGAAGCCAGTCGGCAAGACTTACAACAGCAACTACACATACTACAGGAACAAAACGAGGAATTGCAGCAACGGATACGTACAAACGATGTACGCGCAGAAAAACTCCTACTACATCAAGAACACCTAGAGGCACAACTTGCTCATGTAAAGGTTAGTTTCTCTCTCTCTTTCTCTCTCTCTCTCTCTCTCAATCTGCATCTCCCAGTAGTTATCTTTCGTGAGAGCGCGCATACACTCTCTTTAGAGGTAGCAAAACATGCCAACGTAGAAGTTAGTTTCTTCTGTCTCTCTCTCTCTCTCTCATTATTTCGCCCTTTTTCTCTCTCTATCTCTCTTTCTCATTCTTTCTCTGTATTTCTCTCTCTGTCTGTCATTCTCGTGAAGGAAATCCTTTACTTGAAAACACATCTATCGTATCCAGAAGCACCAAGACTTGCCAATTCACAGCATACTAGTCTTCGTTATCACACTCTCTTGATATATACATCTCTTCTTCAGAAAGCAAAACATAACTATCAAAAATCACAACTAGCCAGTCTTCCTATTGGTCCTTCAATCACTATCTCTGTGTTTACCAGCACAGCCCTTGTGTTCAGAAGCAGCACGGCCCTTCAGTTCACAAGCACAGCCCTTGTGTTTACACTAGCACAGCCCTTGTGTTTACACTAGCACAGTCCTTACACAAGCACAGCCCTTGTGTTTCCACAAGCACAGGTTTTCAATTCACAAGCACAGCTTTTCAATTCACAAGCACGATTTTTGTATTTACACAAGCACAGCCCTTGCGTTTGCACGAGCACAATCCTTGTATTCACACTAGCACAATCGTTGTATTTACACAAGCACAGCCGTTGTACTCAGGAGCAGCACAGCATTCTTATACAGAAGCACAGCCCGTGTGTTTACACAAGCATGGCCCTTGTATTTACACAAGCACAGCCGTTGTACTCAGGAACAAAACAGCCATTTCAATATGCGAGCACAACCTTCTTAAATAGAAGCACAGCCCTTGCTTTTAGAAGCACAACAAGTCAATATCTGAAGGATATAGTATAGTCTTTCTCTCTCACTCCATCTCCCTCTCCATATGGGATAAGTACGCTGCTTTTGTCGGTGCTGGCGCTACTGCTGCTGCTTTTGAACGTAGCGCTGGCGTATACTAAGAATATCACTGCGTTACATATACGTAGAACACCACTGCGGTATATATGTGTACGTATAACCACCGCGTTATGTACACTCAGATATATATATATATTGTAAACACATTACACACAGATATATATATATATATATATATATATTGCAACCGCATTACACACAGATATATATATATATATATATATATATTGTAACCACATTGCATTATATGTGTGCATGTAACGCCACCGCGTTATAAATATATGTATATTGTAACCCCAGCGCATTACCTGTTTGTATGTAACACCACCGCGTTATATATTTTATATGTGTATATATATATTGTAATCCCATTGTGTTATATATATGTGTGTGTGTGTCCCCATTGCTTTATATGTGTGTATGTAGCCACACTGCGTTACATATGTATATGCCACACCACCTCGTTATATATATGTATTGTAAGCCCATGGCGTTAAGTTTGTACGTCTATATATATATATATATATATATATATATATATATATGTATTGTAAGCGCATGGCGTTAAGTTTGTATGTCTGTATATATATATATATATGTATTGTAAGCGCATGGCATTAAGTTTGTATGTCTATATATATAAATATATATATATATATATATATATATGCATGTCTGTATATATATATATAAATATATATATATATATATGTGTTGTCACATTGCGTAATATGTGTCCCTGTAATACCGCGGTGTTATATACGTGTAGCATCCTGGCGCTCTACATAAGTAAGAGACCACTGCGTTAGGCGTGCGTGTGTAACTCCAGAGTGCATTGTATGGGTGTGTATGTATTAATAGCACACTACGTTGTAGATATATATATGCTATACGACTTCGATTTTATGCGGGTGTGTATGAATATTACATAGCAATATATGTGTGTATTTTTTTTTGTAATAGACACTGCGGTGAATATGTGTGTTTGTATTTCTAATATGACACTGCTGTGACTATGCATGCATATAATAGAAGGAGATGGGGATATACACGGCATCTCGAAGACGACGTAGTAGTCGTTCATGTTCTTCTACCACCCCCCACTCTTCGCCTGTGGAGGGTTGTCGCTACCGAGGAGCAGCAACAGCAGCGACAGCAGCAGTAGGAAGAGGAGGAGGTGGTGGAGGTGGAGGAGATGGACCTGCAGACGAAGAAGAAGCGACCGCAGCAGCAACAGCAGCAGCAGGAGAAGGAGGAGAGGAGGAGAAGGACGATGGCAATGTGACTGGCGGGTATACGATGGTGACAGTGGCACGCGTGTTGCTGACTATGGCAGAAATTATCTTTGCAAAGAAGAGAGAGTGAAGGGGAGAACAGTTCACTCTGTCAAGAGGAGAGGAACATAAAGCGCATGGTGATAATTATGATGATTTCACTACAGAAGATAAAGAACTTGGACGTGTAACATCATTGCTACGCAAGGCGGTATGCAAACCAACTTCCTTTCCCCTCCGTTACTGTCTCCGTGCAGCCACTTCTTCTTCTTTCTCACTCACAAACGTACTTACCAGCAAACATATACATACACATATATACATAGAGACACACATACACATATACATACACACATACATAGACACACACATACACATATACATACATACGTAGACATACACTGATACATACATACATGCATAGATATACATACACATATACATATCCATATTTATATATACACGTGTATATGCAGATGCATATACATACATACATATACATACGTTTATACATACATACGTGCATAGACATACATACACATATACATATCCATATATATATATATGCAGATGCATATACATACATATATACGCACTCACACATGCGTGCGAACCCATACAGATACATGTATACATATACATCCGCACATAAATATGCGCACCTACATACATAACAAAGTCACTCGCACACCTACATATATATATATATATACGTGAGTATAAGGGCGTCATGACTGCGTGAACATCAAGATAGGATGATGGTGTTACATGTGATCAGAGACGGCTTCAAAACGCGAAGTAGGATCTACTCATAAATCATTTATATTATCAGGATTAGGAACGCTGTTTGATTGTATGTGTGTAGTAATAAACATACAATACCACTACATATATATAAAATATAGACTTGAAGCTCACCATGAAGATCTGTACATGGAGGAAGAAGGCAACGGGCATTCATCATATAAATCTTATATATATATATATGTATTCATACGTACATACATGCATACACATACATACATACATGCATTCAGACATACATGCGTATACATATATATATAGATATATACATATATATATATATGTACGTGTGTAGAGACACACATGCATATACACATGTGAACGCGTATATGTACGTATATATATATATATTTTTGTAAACAGATGGAAGCGTAATTAGCGTTGAAGATAACAAACACATGTGCGTGGTAAATAGTGCATACGTGTGTGTCTTGGCGTGGGCGTGAGAGTGAAAATACATGTCTAGCAGGTAGAAGAGACGGCACTCTTAATCAAAAAATGATATATGCCCCAACTTATGCACACGACTGCGAGCGGAAAAGATCATTATATTCATGTAGCACTACCGGAGATGTATACATATATATACATATACATATATATATGTGTATATATATGTAGGACCGACATATACATATAGGACTGACAGATTTACATATATATATATATATATATGTATATTTGTAAACACGACAGATATACATGATTGTATATATGTAAGACCGACAGATACATATATATATATATATACAATGCTACATATAATTTTGGCCACTTGTTATGTATGCTTATCTTATGTATTAAAGGCGTAATTTCATGCACCGTTTATGTTATACACGTATAAATATATATAAAGCATCTTCTTATGCCCGCTGACGTGACATACACAATAGGCCCTTCGCGATGCACGTTCATGTAATATATATATATATATCATAGGCCACATGTTATGTACGCTCATGCTGTCTATATTATAAGCCATTTGTTGTGTACGCTTGTGTCATATATATATATATAGATGTACATTAGAGGCATATCTTTATCAACGCTCGTATCATATATACTGTAGGCCATTTGCTATGTGCGACATATACATATACATATATATATATATTATAGACCACTTGTTATGTACGCTTATGTTATATATGTTATAGGCCACTTGGTATGAACGATGATGCTATATATATATATTATAGACCATCTGCTATGTACGCTTATGTTATATATATATTATAGACCACGTGTTCTGTACGCTTATGTTATATATATATATATTATAGACCATCTGCTATGTACGCTTTTGTTATATATATTGTAGGCCACGTGTTCTGTACGCTTATGTTATATATATATGTATTATAGACCATCTGCTATGTACGCTTATGTTATACATATATATATATTATAGGCCACGTGTTCTGTACGCTTCTGTTATATATATATGTTATAGGCCACTCGTTATGTAAGCTTATGTTACATATATATGTATTATAGACCATCTGCTATGTACGTGTATGTTATATATATTGTAGGCCACGTGTTCTGTACGCTTATGTTATATGTATATATATATGTGTTATAGACCACTTGTTATGTACGCGTATGTTATACATATTGTAGGCCACTTGATATGAACAATTAGAATAGAACTCTTAAAGGCCATTTGTTTGTGAGTGTATGCTTGCCGATGTATATATATATATATATATATATATATGGAGAGATAGATATTAGAGACCATTTGGATATGTGCCGTAATATTATTCTGATGCTGCATGATAATATACCATATATAATCGGCCATTTGTCATGCAACCTTTTTCTAGGTGTCTATATATAATATGGGTCATATGTTATGTTCCGTAATATTAACATTTTGTTGCATACAGGAAGTCGAGACTAGGGAAGATAAAGCGACACTGGCGTTATTGAAGGATCGACTAGAGCAAGCACATTACCAGACTCGGTAATACAACTTTCATTTTTCTACAGGGAGTCGTTAATCTTCGAGAAAACTCGAAAAGCTCTCTTCTTTCACGGATGAAGACATTAAAGTGACAGAGGTGTAGCGATACCTCTCATACACACAGAAGACGTTTTGCTAAAAAAGTTACTAATAAGATGAGCTACACGCACATCTATATACAGTACATATTATCGTACATATATATATATACATATGTGCGGAAAGTCTATATTATAGCTGTGTATATATATATATATTACATGTGATACGATAGCAGACGTTTGTTTCTAGTGGTCTGAGAAGATGTATTCGAAATCTACTCGATGCATCCAACCCATATAGATATATGTATATATATATGTTTATAGATGCCAATAGTACGCACATTTCAATATAAAATATATGTCACCGTACATATAAATACGTGTAATATTGTATATTATGTATATATATATACATGTGTCTAGTGTTATATATCACGCCTATATATATACATATGTGTAACATATTACTGATATGATAACAGAAGTTTGTTTCAAGTACTTTGTGAAGACTTATTTCAGATTTACACTGGGCATACAACTCATACATACATAGTTATATATATGTACAAATACCCATATATATATGTATATCATATGTATATACGCAAGTACATGATTAGTATTGATTTTAAAAAAAAATAGGTGAGGCGCAACGAGTATTAATGTCAACAATTATATCAGAGTACTCTCAGTGCACTTGTGTTCCCGCAAGCACGCGAATGCTGAGCGCATGCAACACACGAACAACTCATACGCATGCATACACACATATATACATACATATAATTATATCTGTACACGATAATACACATGGATACATGCATATACATACCTATACATATATACATACACACGCTCATATGTACGTGCACACGCACACATGAGTCTACACATTCCCACATGAGTATATACCTAGGTACACACATATATACATACACACGCAGATCTGTACTGCGTGCATACTGACATACAGACATACCTACATGAGTGCATGTCTACATACACTCATATGTCCCTACAGCCGTATAGACATACATACAAACGTACATAACAATACATCCACACAACCATATATATACATACCCACATACGCCTACATACATTCAAATATAGATTTCTGTGATGATGCGTCACACTGATGTTGATGGTGATGTTTCTATTGGTGAGCCTCCTGCGAAGAACGAAGCACCGATTTGTATGTGCAGATCGCTCTCAGAAAACGTGGGGGCCCTTGTGTATGTATATATATATATATATCTATACATATATATATACATATATATATACCTACCTATATATATACATGTTATGTACGTATACATATATATATATATATCTGTAGCAGTGATGTATGCTGCTATTGGTGAAGTTTCTGCGGGGAAGAGAGCATGTATTTGTATGTGCAGATCACTTGCGGGAGAAGTGGAAGCTCTTGTGACGCGTAATCGCGAGCTGCTGGCTCATATCGAAGAGAACGAGAGACTGCTGCAGCAGCATCAGCAGTGCATGCAAGATATTCAGAGGGAGAACCAGCTCCTAAGACAAACTCTGCAGGTAAATACATCTTCTTGCTACGCGAATAGCAGCGAAATACATCATCACTAGCGACATATAGATACATACATATATATATATACATGAAGATGTGTATGTATATGTGTGCATACATACACATATATATGTAGGTACGTACGTGTATATATGTATGTTTATGTGTTTTGTGTGTATGTGTTCATGTACGTATATATGTATGTATGTGTATATGTATACATATATATATACATATCTCTCTATATAGGTACATATGTATGTATATAAATTGGTATGCAGGCACACACTTACGTATATACATACGCGTTTCTTCACTACTCACTTCCATGTTTTCAGACCGTATTACGTCTGAACGTCATCTACATATACATGTACATATGCATATATAATACATATACATATATACAAGTATGTATGTAAATATGTATGTTTATATATATAAATATATATGTGTACGTATCTACACACATGAATACCTACTTGTTGTATACTTTAGTTTTACATCGAAAGAAGCGTCTGTACGTCGAGACCGTGAAGAACGTAATTACGTTTACGTGGTGAGTACCATTAATCTTATCTGTTCATTCAAGCTGCAAAAAATTATAAGACATACTCATGTGCTGGCTATTCATTTGCTTCCCTACTTGCGTCCCGTATGATCGTATATGCGTTACCCTGTCTCCTGCGTTTCTGTTTGGCTATCATATATTTTTGACTTCCAAATTCAAAATCGCAAGTGCCCATACAACAAGTCCTTCCAATTCTCCTTCGTTTTGTGAGTGGTAATTGACCAACGTATCTCTCTCTCTCACGCAGCTGCTCGTGTATTCGTGTACGCGCGAGTAAATAATCGGAGGCGAGCAATTGAAATATTGCATTCATGCATATAGATATATATGAAGCCCAACACCACCACCACCATCACTACTACTATCACCACCACTACTACCATCACCACCCCTACTACTACTAGTACCACCACCACTACTACTACTACAACCACCACTACTACTACTGTTACTACTAGGGACACGTAAGATGATCTGTAGAGCTGTTGTTTGTCAATATATTCGCTCTCTGTTTTTGTATGGGGGTGCTGCTGCTTTTTCACGCGTGGCTAACACGAAAAGGGCGCGTGTCATCAAACGAATATACGCATGTGCGTCGTCATTTCGTACACACACACACACACAGACACACACACGCGTATACACGCACACATATGCACGCACGCACACACACACACACACACACACACACACATATACATGTACACATGTGCAAACACACACACACACACACACACACACACACAGAATACATCACGAGCTTTGCTGAGCGGATTGTATGTTGTAGGCTGTACAACTATGCATTTCCTTAGTATATGTCTACCCGTATTGAATACGGAGTACATGTCATCTGTGTGTATATGTGAGCACATTACATGTGGTGTATGCTCCTTCAATACGTTGATGCATGTTATATATGTGTTGTACAGTCGCTATCTCTCTCTCTCTATATATATATATATATGCATGTACTCTATATGTTAAATAGCCCGTCGTTATATGTATAACCCATCTTATGTATGTTATAGACTCTCTCATTGTATGTATGTCCATATTGTACGTGTTGTAGAGTCCCTCAGTACATTTACACACACATATTATTTATACGTTGTACAGTCCATCAATATATATATATATATATATATGTGTGTTCACGTATATTATATAGGTTGTGCTTCCGTACAGGCCCTCAAAATCAAACGTTATTAGTAGTATTTAAGGTGTTCTTAATACACCCTCGCAGCAGATGTATATGAACTCGATACATGCATACATATATACGTATATAATATGTACATATACTTCCTTCTACACAGTTTCTAACTCACGCACACTAATTAATCAGATGTTGTAGCTGCGTACAGTCCTTCAGCAGTTTTTTTTTCAGCACAGCTACAGCACTTCTTGGATATATGTTTTTTCAGAAGTCTATATATTGTATTTATACAGAACCCCTCGACAAAGGAATATTAGCTACAGCACTTCTTGGATATATGTTTCTTCAGAAGTCTATATATTGTATTTATACAGAACCCCTCGACAAATGAATATTAGCTACAGCACTTCGTGGATATATGTTTCTTCAGAAGTCTATAT
>NW_026700062.1:0-36719 GCF_030435755.1 Ochotona princeps
CTGGAGTGGTGACCAAGGTATTTTATTTTTAAAAAAGATTTTTTTTATTGTGAAGATTTACAGAGAGAAGGAAAGACAGAAAGATCTTCCATCCGATGGTTCACTCCCCAAATGGCCATAATGACCAGAGCTAAGCTGATCCGAAGCCAGGAGCCAGGAACTTCTTCTGGGTCTCCCATGCAGGTGCAAGGTCCCAAGGCTTTGGGCTGTTCTGTACTGCTTTCCCAGGCCACAAGCAGGGAGCTAATGGGAAGTGGAGCAGTCAGGATACCACCCGGCACCCTTATGAGATCCTGGCGGTTGCAAGGCCAGGATGTAACCACTGAGCTATCACACTGTGCTGAACCGAGGTATTTTAAAGCATAGCTTCATGGGATAGTGGACAGTGCTTGCCACCTTCTGTAATGCCAAGCACGGGCACCAATTTGCTTGACTTCCAATCCAGCTACCTGCTAATGTGTTTGGGAAAAGCAGCAGCAGATGGCCCAAGTGTTTGGGCCACTGCACCCCATTGTGGGAAACCAGGATCCAGTTCTAGCTTTGCCAGCGCAGCAGCTTTCTGGGGGTGGGAGGGGGGAGAGAAGCAAGAAGAAGGAGCTATTTTCTCAGAGAGAGAGAGAGAGAGAGCTGTCCGTGTGTGTGTGTGTGTGTGTGTGTGTGTGTGTGTCCCTGCTTCTGTTACTCTTTCAAATTTTGTTTTTTTGTTTTTTTTTAAGAACTGACCTCCCTCAGTTGAGGTCACTTCTTGAGGGGAGGTCCTGGGGTAAGTTTGATCACATTAACATAAAAGAGCATGGAATTTTAATCATGAATTTAAGGATGGAGAAAATATAGTTTCAGAAGACAGATGATTCAATTCTTTTGATTTTTCGACATCATCGCACCAAAAATGTTTCTCTGAGCTTTGAATTAAACATACCATTTTGTTTCCTTTAACGCACTAAAGGACTCAGTAATATTTTTTATAGACAGTGGATGATTTGGAACATAATTATGTTTCTTGCTGTTGGGATACCACTTGCATTTCTAAATTTTAATATTTGTTGCAAAGGTGAGGAGGTTGCAGACCATTGTGGACTTTTGATTAGGATGGAGAGGGTTGGGTTTGGGGGGCAGTGGGATGGCTGAGAAAAATGTTCCTGCCTTCCCTCCTCTGTCCACAGGGGAAGAGGGTTGGAAGAGTAGAGAGAGAAGGTGTGCCACTCCTTGCCAGGCTACAGTGGTGCCAAGGGATGGAGATGGTTGTTGGCTGTCTCCTTAGGGACCCTGATGGGGGTGCAGGGGAGAGAGAATGTCCTGAGGGAGTTATTTCTCTTGGCTTCTTGCACAAGAGGTGAGAAATTCTAAGGTCTCTTGGCTGCCCGCATCTACCTCAGTGTGCCCACAGACTTAGGCATTCATGCATTTGGAAGGCAAAGTGCCAGAGGGGACACAAAGAAAGATGTTTCATCTGTTGATTGATACCACTACAGCCAGCGCTGGACCAGGGCAAAAGCAGGAGCTGGGAATCCCTGCTGGGTCTCCCAAGCAGGTGGCACTTGGTCCATCCTCTGCTGCTTTCCCAGGTGTAGTGACAGGGAGACAGGGGAAGCAGAACAGTTGGGATGCCAGCACCGCAGGTAGTGGCTTAACCCAGTGTGCCACAGCTCTAGGCCCCCAGGTGATTGAATCTAAAGTGAAGGTTTTTCTGATGTAAATGCAGGAAATGTCTCAGACCTTGCCTATGTTACAGTCACCAGTCACGTGGAGAGAGTTAACCATTGCCTGGGCTCTGTCACCAGCAATTTTGATTTCCTGGGTCTGGGATCAGGGAATTTTCAGATAGTGCAAGCTTTTCCCAGTTCCCATTGAGGCTTGTTTGTGATGTTCAGCAGGGTGCTTGATTCTGAAATGCAGTGTTCAAGGCTCTGTAAGGAGCTGTTTATCCAAACTCCTGCTCAGCAAGAGCCGTTTTCTCTTCTGACCTGTCTCAGCAAAAAATGGTCTTCAGATGGCCTTTGCTTTATTGAGTAAATATATTCTAGGAAGGTGACAGAAGTTTTGTTTGTTTTTTCTGACTTACTGATGTTATTGTTGGAAATGGAGATTTGCAGAGAGAAGGACAGCTGGAGACCCAGAAGCAGCTCCTGGTTTCCAAATGGCTCAGTTTCTGCTGTTGGGGCTATTTGGGGAGTGAACCCACAGTTGGAAGATTTTTCTTTCTGTCTCTCCTTCTCTCCATGTCTCCTTTTTAATAAAAATAAGTCTTTTTTTTAAAGTTTGTTATAAATTATTCCCATCCTAGCAACTTAATATGAAATCAAATATATATTTCTATGATAAGCCAAACCTTGTTTTAGCCAGCTGTGTTTGACCTAAGAAAGGTAGCCAGGCCTGGGCCCATCGAGTGCCATCAGGGTGGCACTGGGTGGAGCCGTTCCCAGTTCTGCATCTCCGTTGACAGGTTGCTTTCTGCATGTTTGCCCCTGTGTTGGGAAGATCCGTTGAGCTCAGTCTCCTGTTTGCCAGTCCCTTCTGGAGCTTTCTGGCATCCATCCTGGCTAAGTCTTCAATTCCTGCTGAGAACCCGAGAGCTTAGGAGGCTCCTGGAGGTTTCTGGCTCCATCATGAGTCTTCCGCATGGCAGATGTGAGAGCCAGGCCTACCTGGACATGTGCAGGGAAGAGGAGCTTTAGTCCCATTCTGGTCGCCTGAGAAAATCTCCTAGAGAATTTTCATTGACTAGGCTGCAATTACTCAGTCCTGTGTGGTTCCATCTGCCTTTTCTGTCTCGGCTACATAGTTTCCTGGTTTGAGAGGATGACAGGATTTCTGACCATGGAAGACCTGGTCTCAGATGTATCTCTGATCAGTGCGACAGAAGACTTCCTGGACACTGCTATGGTAAGGCTCTGGGGAACTTCACTGTGCATGCCCCCTTGGAAGTGGACAGGAATAGCAAAGCTTCATCCAGGTCTCTTCCACGGGTACAGGAGCCCAAGCACCTGGGCCACCCTTTGCTGCTTTCCCAGGCGCATTCGCAGGGAGCTGAATCAGAAGTGGAGCAGCCAGGACTCAGAACAGCTGCCATCCAGGAGGCCACTCTGTAGGTGGTGGGGGAGCATGCTACACCACAGTGCTGGCCCCTCGAGGTTATTTTCAAAGCCTGAATTTCTGTAAGATGTGCGTTTCGTTAAAAGACTTTATTATCAGAGTATCATTTAAAGAATAACTGTACATCAACACACATGTCCGTGTTAAAAGAAAAATGGCTTATTTACATATGTACAAATAGCCACTTGCTCATTGTATGCAGGTGGCTGAGGTTCACGTAAGCTTTCTCGAAAGTTCTTTAAGGGCACCCTCTGCCTATGAGGGCACCCTCTACTAACATGAACGTTACAGTTTAGAATGCTGCTTTAGAATAATAGCTGAAACCTTTCTTTTTATTAGGTTATTTCCAGATGCAGTAGATAAGGTAAGTCTATTATTAGCTACCAATTGGCTACCTATTTTAATTAATATTACAATACAGAGACTATCGAAAGTGGGGTTAAATATATTTGAATTTATTGAGAAAGCATATGATAGTGTTGAAATACATTTTGTTGTGAAAACCTGTTTATTTGCCTGGTTGTGTTTGTAGTTGCTGCTGTCGCTAAATGGCTGCTAAGCTTTGTTCAAGTCGTGAAAAACCAGGTTGGTCATTGCACACCAGCAGCATGGTCAGTGCTGTGATTCCCACTGAGGCAGCACCAGGGGCTGGTAGGTCCTGAGAGGATGGATTGGGAAGTTTGGCCGTCTCAGCTCTCCTGTTTCTGGGTAATCTCTTTGGCATGTGGCCACTGAAGTGCCATCTGCCACAAAGCCCTCCTCATGCCACCACAGTTACTCAAACCTAGAGGCAGACCAAGAGGAAAACCAGGCCAGTGTAGCTGTTGCTGACTTGACCTGAATTTGCTTTGGCTGCTTTCCTCCTTAAAGAGTATAAAGGTAAGGATTCTAGAAAAGGAAACTGGGGACTAGGTGGTTGATTTTTTTTTTTTCCAAAGTGGCTCACAGAAAAGACAATTTTGATACTTTCAGTTATTATGAACTCCAAGGTATATTTAAAACATTGGACCATTTCAGAAACTGGGGACCTCTTGCAACAGATACATTTTTTGTTTGATACACCTTTTTGATTTTCATGTTCAAGAGTGGTTATTGACGATGTCTGGTCACGGGGGATTTCAGACTTGTTACCAGCTGTGCTGTGTTTGTCAGAGGTCTTCATCTGTCAGTGGACTCCACATATCTTCAAGTTAATTTTTTTTTGTGAACTTCATAAATGATAATTGTGGTCTTTAAAAATTGGCAGAAAAAGTATTTTCCATTGTGTATTTGGACATTTGTAGCCCCAATATTCATGTAAAGAGACTTGGAGTGAGTGGACAGTTGGAGAATGAACCAACAGATGAGAGCACTTTCACACTGCTGCTATCTGCTTCTCTGTCAGACTAAACCCTTGCACAATCTTAATTTTTATTGTAATACACAAATGTAAGAAGCATATGGAAATAACAGGAAATTGTGGGGCCAGTGTAGTGGCTCAACACACTAACCCTTCACCTGCAAGCACCAAATTCCCATGCGGGCACTGTCCCAGCTGTTCCATTTCCTATTTAGCTCCTTATTTATGCCCTGGAAAAGCAACAGATGATGGCCCAAAGCCTTAGTATCCTGCACCTACATGAGAGACCTGGAAGAAGCTCTTGGCTCCGTATTGGATTAGCTCAGGCTCTTGTGGCCTTTTGGAAGGTAAACCAGTAGATGGAGAGACAGAGTGAAAGATCTTCCTTCTCTCTGTAAATCTGCCTTTCCAATGGAAAAAATATGTACGTACATATTTAAAAGCCAGAAGCTAGGAGTTTCTTCTGGGTCTTCCATGTGGATGCAGAGTCCCAAGGCTTTGGGCCATTCTCTGCTGCTTTCCCTGGCCATAAGCAGAGAGCTGGATGGGAAGTGGAGTAGCCAGCACATGAACCAATGCGTATATGGGATGCTGGCAATTGGAGGTAGAGGATTAGGCAGTTGAGCCATAGCACTGGCCTCAAAATAAGTATTTTGGAAAAACAAAAGGAAACTAGGGAGAATCAAGATGGCAGAATAGGGTAAGGACATGTTTTAACAGAGAAACATTAGTCAATGTTAAGCAGAGAGGACACATTCCAGGAAATAAGAGAAGGCAGAATGACAGCAGAGGAGCACCTGGAGAGTGATAGACACAGGAAAGCAGCATATACAACAGTGTGGTGTGGCAGTGACTGATACCCTAGCAACACTCAGCCAGCGGTGACCTGAACTGCACCTGCAGTGAGAACTCAACTGGCAACAAGGTGGGAAGGGGCGTTTCCCCAGAGATCAGGAGGTGAACCCAAAGAACTGCCTGTCTGCTGATCTGTTGGATTTCACCAGGAGCAGAAACAGAGTGGCAGGTTCCAGACAGGCAGTGTGGGAACAACATGGACTTCAGGGCCTAGTCTGCCTGCTAGAGCCAAAGCAGGCAGCATTTTGTATAGGAAGGCAAAGGCTGTGATAGGACAGCACTGTGCATGCACTGAGCTGGGATGAACTCATTCTGGCTCAGTGAACTGCAAAAATGTGGCATCCTACAGGTTCCACCCAAGACAGGTCTGCTTAGAACTCAGTCCTGACTACCAGCAGATCAAGAACTCTAGTAGTGACACATCAGGTGCAAATCTGAACAGTGTGGAAAAACTTTACAACTGCAGTGACAACAGTGAACTGTGCATGTGCAGAGCTGGGAGAGAACTCACTGAGCTCAGTGCATTGCATGGGTCCCACAGGAAAATAATACCAACTATGGCATATGGGTCAAAACAGGTCTGTGTGGCCCTCAGACCTAACAGCCAATAGGCTCCAGCAAGATTAGCACCACCATCAACCTAGCTATATAGGACACCTGGTGTCTCCCTAATCCTAGGACCTGCTCCAACCGGAAGTGGAAGAAAGGTTGTACAGACAACAATGCAGCCTCAGCACAGTATCACAGAAGGTGGAGAGTGGTGAGCCAGGAGCTGGGGCTGTCTAGACCATGGTAGATGTCTAACATGAGAACCCAGAGTTGGAACTTGGTGGAAAAAGTGGCCCAAGTAACTGCAAACAAAGAGATGTGTGCCAACCACAATAAATAAAATCAAATTGCAGACCTGTGGGTGACAGAGTGTAGAAACCTGTCCCAAGGAAGCAGAAGTACAGTGACCAATAGTAAAAGAGGAGCCACAGTCACAATGAATATTACTGAATACTCTCCTGTAAAGGAGCAAAACCCTTAGCCAACCTCAGAGTTCACTGAGGAAGATATCGAGAAAATGGGGAACACAAAATTCAAAACACTTGTTATGAAACTTCTTATCAACAACAAGAATCATGTAATACTTTAATAGTTTAAGGAATTTAAGGAATATGTCACACTGGAAATGAATCAAATGAAAGCTGATATATCAGAAATGAAAAATGCAGTGGAGTGAATAAAAAGTACAGTGGAGAGTCTCCAAAATAGAATGAAGGAGGCAGAAGAAAGAATCTCAGAATTGGAAGATATTTCTTGTCACCAGAAGGAAACAAGCAAAAAGCTGGAAGCAGAGCTGGGTCAAGCTAAAAAAAATATTTAAGAACTGAAAGACACTATTGAAAGGTCAAGTATAAGAGTTATGCGATTCCCAGAAGGTGCAGAAAGAGAAGTTGGGTTTAAAAATGTATTTAATGGGGCCCGGTGACACGGCCTAGTGGCTAAAGTCCTCGCCTTGAAAGTCCCGGGATCCCATTTGGGCGCCGGTTCTAATCCTGGCAGCTCCACTTCCCATCCAGCTCCCTGCTTGTGGCCTGGGAAAGCAGTTGAGGATGGCCCAAGGCTTTTGGACCCTGCACCTGCGTGGGAGACCTGGAGGAGGTTCCTGGTTCCTGGCATTGGATCGGCATGCACTGGCCATTGCGGCGCACTTGGGGAGTGAAACATCGGACGAAAGATCTTCCTCTCTGTCTCTCCTCCTCTCTGTATATCTGACTTTGTAATAAGATAAATAAATCTTTAAAAAAATGTATTTAATGAAATAATCAGGGAAAATTTCCCTAATCTAGAGAAAGAATTGGGAAACAACATCCTGGAGGGACACAGAACTCCCAACAGGCTTGACCAAAAGTGATCTTCACCATGACACATGATAATCAAGCTCTCTTCAATCAAACATAAGGAAAAGACCCTTAAATGTGCACATGAACAAATCAACTGACATATAAAGGAATGCCAATTAAATTCACAGGAGACCTCTCACAGGAAACTCTGCAGGCCAGAAGAGAATGGAGTGACATATTCCAGATTCTAAAAGCAAAAAATAGTTAGCCCAGGATTACCCAGCAAAACTTTCTGTTGTCTTTGCAAATGAAATACAGTTCTTCCACAGTAAAAAGAATAGACCTCTTTCAAAACTGCCCTACAAAGGGTACTTAAAGACGGTCTCTTGACAGAGAAGAGAAATCGCACCCACCAAAATCAAAGGCAAATGTGAAGAACATCTCAGTAAAATAACAACAGTAGACTAAATTAATGCACAACCCATTGCTAAAATGACAGAATCAAATTATCACCTATTCATATTAACCCTGAATGTGAATGGCTTAAACGCATCAATCGAATGTCATAGATTAGCAGACGGGATTATACAAACAAAACCCATCTATTTGTTGCCTGCAGAAGACATATCACCAAGAAAGATTAACAGAAACTATATCTCATGGATTTTGATTTTTTTTAAATTCCATCTCTTCAAAACAGTTTTTCTTTCCCCTCATTAAATTCTTCAATGACTTATAGATCATACGATTGCATCATTTTGTTAAGGAATATTCTTGATTTTCTTTCTCTTCAACACATTGGTCATTCAGTAGCGTGTTATTTAACTTCATAGCATTGTAAATTTCTATTTCTTCCTGTTGATTTTGTATTGTGGCTTTTCATTTAAGCATATGTATAGTAACTGTAATGGAGACTGTCTTATCCAGATGTGAGGATGCATTGCAGTATGCATCTCTACTTCCAAAGATGGACTCCCAATGAAACTGTTTACTGTATCTTGACAATAGGATGTGGGACTCTCTGCCATTGTCCATGCCCGCAATGATGGACATATGACTGTTTATGAGGAACTGTGCTATAGTAATAATATAGTAGTACTTGTGGGACGAGGGAATTTGGGGAGGGAGTAAGGGAAGTCCTAGGGCCTATGGAACTGTATCAGAAAATGATAACAATAATAGTAGTAATGAGAAATGAAACTGTACAAGGAACTGCACATTCTTAGTTGGTGTAGAAATCAGAAATCAGTTTTGCTTTAGGTATGATGACAGGGAAGAGTCATACTGCTTGTTCCATTTTCCTTCATGGATATCTGCATGATTCATACATATGTGGCCTGGAACTTTTAAATTTATTTGAGTGGTAGAGTTACACACACCAGGGACGGGAGAGAGATCAATTGATTTTCCATGTCCTGAAATGACTACAACAGCTATGTTTGGGCCAGGATAAAGTCAGGAGTCTGGGATTTCCTCTTGGGCCAGCATCTGCTGTCTTCCTAGGTACATTAGCAGGGAGCTGGATCAGAGGCAAAAGAGCTGGGACTAGAACTGGCAAGCTGTTATGAATGCTGGTCTCACAAGGGACCATGTAACTCGCTGTACCAGTGCTCACCCAAGAGGTTTGTTGATTTGAAAGGCAGAGTGACACCTCTTCCATCTGCTGCTTCACTCCCCCATGGTCTCAACTGCCGGGGCTGTTAGCATGGAGCTGGACTGGAAGCAGAGTGGCTGGGATTCCAACGGGCATTCCAGTATGGACCTGAGGTACCAGGGCTTAACTCCTGTGCCACAACACCTGCTGGTAGTGGGTTTAACACAGACTTGATCTTGTTTCATGGCCAGACCTCATCATTCCATGGCTTTTGTAGATTTGCCTTTCCATGTCATTTGGGAGTCATTTCCTTGGTCATTGTTGGCGTCTTATTTTTCCCCTGCCGTTCTTTCCACTGCATCTGTGTTGCTGTTTTGTACTGAGCCTGCACCCGCAGAGTTTGCTGTGGCGTTTCCTGCTTCTGTGTAAGCTGCTGCCTCGTGTGCCAGCTCTGCTGCCATCCTCCTCCTCTTGCTTGCGCTGAATCTGCTGCGGCTTCTCTTCCTCCTGCGGCAGCTGCTGCGCTGCGCTGTTTCTGTTACTGCTGCTGCCTCACCTGCTTTGGTCTCTGCTTTCCTGGTGCCTCTTCTGTGTTTTTTCCCCCTGCTGCTGTTGCCCCTACAGTTGTCAGTTTCTCTTCCTCTCCTTCCTCCTCCTCCCCAGATAGGAGAGGCAGAGCTATCTGCCATCTGTTGATTCACTCCCAGAATTTCCAGAACAGCTGGGGCTAGGTCTCCCTGGAGGGCAGCAGAAACTCAGTTACCCTGACTGCCTCCCACGGACTGCATGGCAAGGAGTTGAGACCAAGTGCTGTAGGACACGGACACTGTAACCACTAGCTCCCCTAATTCTTTTTGGCACACATTTGATTCTTGTAAAATATGCTTTCAGGGAAAATGCAGATGTTGGATTCCTTCATCCTCAGTTTAGGATTCCTGGTGACAGAAAGGAGGATCAGCCATTCGCTTCAGCAGGAAGTGAGCTGCAAATAGGAAACTAGACCACGAGTGCTCCAGCAGCTTCCAAGAAACTTATGCATGGGTCTCTGTTTTCTTTCTTTCCTGTGAATGCCTTCCCCAATTCTGAGAAGGCCGTGAGGACTTTGAACTTCATTTTGCAAGCTGTACCTCCGGAAGAGAGAAAAAGCCTCCACTTGTCAGAAAGCATATGTCATCTTATGTAAGTGGCTTTAGCCTCAAGTACGTGGTGTTGTTAAGAGCAACTCTCTTGTGGTGGTGTTGGTTCAGCCTTTCTTCTCATGGATGAGTGCAATCATTCGTGGTTTCGGTGAAGGCTCAGTGCACCTGCCGTGTGTGCTAGATAACGCGGGAGGACCGAGAAAGAGGCAGACTGACTGTGTTCTTGTTTCTTTATGGGTTGTTTGGATTTTTTTTAATAGATTTTATTGTTATTGGAAAGCCGGATATACAGAGAGGAGGAGAGACAGAGAGGAAGATCTTCCATCCGATGATTCACTCCCCAAGTGAGCCACAACAGCCGGTGCGCACCGATCCGATGCCGGGAAACAGGAACCTCTTCCGGGTCTCCCACGCAGGTGCAGGGTCCCAAAGCCTTGGGCTGTCCTCGACTGCTTTCCCAGGCCACAAGCAGGGAGCTGGATGGGAAGTGGAGCTGCTGGGATTAGAACTGGTGCCCAAATGGGATCCCGGGACTTTCAAGGCGAGGACTTTAGCTGCTAGGTCACGCCGCCGGGCCCGGGTTGTTTGGATTTTACAAGGCAAGGTGAAATGCTTTATTAGACCATCCATGATTTTTTTCCTTTTGTGTATGTGAGCTCAATCAGTGACTGGGAAGAATGTTGACAGTGCAAGTCCTGGGGCCAGACTGCTTGGCTTCCAATCCTACCTTTGCCACTTCCGTGGGTGGAGTGCAGCTTGAACATTGTCCTTCATGCTGCTTACCTATAGACTGGGGTTGGCAGTAACTTCCCAGTGAAGTTCTTGTGAAGGTCAAGTGAGACAGTCTTACAGTGGCCAGTGCGATGTTTTGCGGAGAGCATGGACTCTTAGGTTACCAGCTGTTCGCCACCCCAACAGGCCGTGGAGTTTGCATTGCTTTGAAGTGGTGGAATTTTGGGTGACCTCGCTATGCCTGCATAGTCATTGCAGCGTGAAATTTGGAAGGAAGGATGTCATGTGTGACTGCAGAAAGAGCAAATTTAGCACAATATTGTGAAATGTGATTTTAAATGGCTGACAGTGGCAGTCCAACATTTATTGGCTGGGCAGCTGTTACTGGTGAGTTTACCATAGTGTACAGGTGGTGACCAATGATCATCAATGCATTGATGTCATGTTTAACCATGTCACTCATCATTTCTGCACTGGACTTGTCCTAAAAAACAAAACAAACAAAACCACCTTTTTTTTTTTTTTTATTTGACACAGTGAAATCACTATCTTCAATGTATTTAGAGTTAATATTGATGTTCTGATATCTAATATGTTGAGATTGGAAGATCTCATGTTTTCTCAATTTTCAAATCACAATCCTATGGTCATGCTGCCTTCTTATCTGTGTGTTCAGGAAAGTCTGGAATGTTCTGGACTTTCAGGCACAAGTGAGACCTGCAAGTGTAAAATGAAGTGGTGCTGTTTTAGGGCTGTTTGTTGAGTAGCAACAGATCAATCTACATATGAGGAACTAGGCTATCACAAGATGTTGCAATAAATCTCTTCTTTAAAATGGGAGTTACTGTAACATGGAAGAAAGATTAGTGTCACAGTTGTTAAACTTGACTTGAAATTCTTGATTATATACAGGTACTTTAAAAGCTTGTGGAAAATGGAATTTAAAAATAGAATGTGTTTTGTTGTGAAAATCTGGAAATTCCATGCATGAATTTTCTTAGAGATTAATTTGTTTATTTGAAAGTTACATAGAAAGAAACACACACACACACACACACACCTCTTCCATCCACTGATTTCTCTTCCCACATGGCCACAACAGCTAGGACTGGGCCAGGCTGAAGCCAAGAGCCAGAAGCTTCTTCCAGATCTCCCACATACATACAGGGGCCCAGGCACTTGCGGCATCTTCTGCTACTTTCCCCAGACGATCAGTAGGGAGGTGGAGGTTAAGTGGAGCAACTGAGACATGAACGGGTGCCCATAAGGATGCTATAATGCCAGCAATGGTCTTTACCCACTGTACCACAGCACCGTTTCCACAGATTTTTGTAACAGGCACTTTTTTGCAAACTTTTAAAAAAATACATTTTTTGAGAGATTAATCAGTGTTCCATCTGCTAATTTATTCCCAAAGTTTGCAATGACCAGGGCTGGAATTTTGGTTTGCTACAAGAGTGGCAGGGGCCCAAGTCATTGGGTCACTTTCTGCTGCTCTGCTAGGCGCTTTAGCAGGAAGCTCGATTGGAAGTGGGGCAGCTAGGACTCAACCTGGTGTCACAGGTAGCAGCTTAACCTGCTGTGTCATAATGCCAGCCCTGCTTCTGGTGAACTTTTTAGACAACTTTCCATATGCAAGAATCTCTTTTTGCAGCCAAGTAAACCTACCCTTTAGTTCTGTTTTCCACCAACTTTTAGGAGTAACCTCATCCAGTGAGAGACTGTGTTCGTTACAGTTTTGACATTACAGTCAGTGAGGGGAATTTGAAGTCATTTCAAACGTACAGATTGATTTTAAAAATATTGTCAGCATGATACACTTGATGTAACTTTGCCACTTGATGTACCTGTCAGTAAAGGTGCTTGATTTAAATGCTTCAGGAAAGACTTTGCAAGGACCATCATAACTGTGGGTGGTAAGAATGTAAATATTTACTATATTAAATATTGGGCCCTGGAGGGGATTTTCTAAGCATTTGGGACCCAGGGAGAAGAAAGGATGAATCATGGTCAAACTCTGAAAAGAGGTATTGAGATTTGATTTTCAATTTATTTTGAGAGGTACAGACCGAACACTGTAAAGAATAATTAGGAATTGCATATTTATTCACCATGCAACTTTGTTAAATTTTAGTATGTTGGCACATCTACCGTAAATACTCTTTTTGAAAACAAATGGAGTCAAAATGAAGAAGAGTGCCCTGTGTCCTTGTTCTCAGGCCATTTCATTTCTCCTTGACTCACAGTTTCCATGTCTAAGCAACTTTTTCTAAATTTTCTATTTTCATAAGTGCTGAAAATTTTATTTTTTAAATTTAAATTTTAAAAATTAGTTAAAAACACAATTTTAAAAAATGCTTGAGAGACAGAGACAGAGAGCTCCCATCCACCAGTTTATTCCTCAAGTGCCCACCTCAGCCAGAGCTGGGAAACAGAAACCCAGTCTGGGTCTCCTGTGTGTGTGTGGCCGGGACCTCATCCCTTGAACCGTCACCTCCTGCCTCCCAGGGTTGCGTTAGTTGGATGTTGGAATCAGGAGCAGAGTTGGAATACAAACCAAAACACTGCAAATCAGATATGGGTATCCCAACAGTGACTTAACCAGGCCAGGTGCCTTGGCCCTTAATGTATATAAGTACCGTCCTATGGAAAGTATTTTGCTCTATGCAGTTTTAGAGTCCATTGTGAATATCATAAGTGACCTTAGAATTTTATTTTTTAAACAAATATTTTATGGCTATTTTGATGAACTTTCTTTGAATTATAAAAATATTTATTTTTTTTAACTTGAAAGGCAGATTTTGGGCCTGGCGCCATGGCCTAGTGGCTAAAGTCCTCGCCTTGAGTGCACTGGGATCCCATATGGTCATGGGTCCTAATCCCAGCAGCCCTGCTTCCCATCCAGCTCCCTGCTTGTGGCCTGGGAAAGCAGTCAAGGACGGCTTCTGCTAGAGACCCAGAAGAAGTTCCTGGCTCCTGGCTTCGGATCGGCACCGCACCGGCCATTGCGGCTCACTTGGGGAGTGAATCATCGGATGGAAGATCTTCCTCTCTGTCTCTCCTCCTCTCTCTATATATCGGACTTTGCAATAAAAATAAATAAAAATTAAAAAACATAGATTTTTATAGAGGGAAGGAGAGACAGATCTTCCATCCACTTGTTGCAACAGCTGGAGCTGAGCTGATCTTGAGTTAGGAGCCAGGAAGGACTTCCGGGTCTCCCACGTGGGTACAGGGTCCCAAGGATTGGGCCGTCCTCCACTGCTTTCCCAGGCCATAAACAGGAAGCTGGATCGGAAGTGGAACAGCCAGGAAATGAATGAGTGCCCACGTGGGATGCCAGTGGCAGCAGGCAGAGGATTAGCCAGTGTTGCCATTGTGCCAACCGTTTCCTTTAAAAATTTTAAATGTATCTAACATAAAACCACAAATATTATTCATTTATATGTTGTTGACATCTTTTAGATTTCTCTCCCAGGATTTGTCAGTTGCAGCTTGCCTGGGGGTCCCACCCCAGGATACGTTCTGCTGTTAGTTCGTGTGGCATGAAGCGACCAAGATGGGACTTGTCAGAGCAAGCACCGTCTCTGGGACTCCTTTGTTGTGTCGTTTGTCCAGAGTGACCCATGTCTGCTGTGTGTTCATGTCCAGATTACGACCAGCAGGTTGCAGCTTCCGAAACCTTGTGTAGGTTGACAACTAGAACAGCGAGGGAGGAACTTGCCAAGCAGTGGTTTGAGGATAACGTCATTGCGGAAGCTTTCAAAGACATTAAGGATCGAAAATTTGAGACGGTGAGAGTTCTGCCCTTACAGTGAACAGTTGCGAAGTCTCCCCTGAGTTCTTGGCAATGAGTTGGGCTTAGGGAGGAATTTTTTCCTTCCATTTATATGATTTCACTGAAATTGTTAAACTCCCTGTTTTCCAAGGAAAGGGATCCATCAATACAAACAGGGATGGTACAGACTACAGACAAAGTGATTTTCATGGATCAAGCAAAAATGTTTTGCTTTCAATGAGGAGAGCAATTGTAAATGGACATGTAGGGCCCAGTGCGGTAACCTAGTGGTTAAATCCTTGGCTTGAAAGCGCCGGGATCCCATATGGGCACTGGTTAGTGTCCCAGCTACTCCACTTCTCATCCAGCTTCCTGCTTATGGCCTGGAAAAGCAGTCAAGGATGATCCAAAGCCTTGGAACCCTGCACCAATGTGGGAGACCTGAAGGAAACTCCTGGCTCTTGGTTTTTGATTGACTCAGCTCCGGCCATTGGGACCACTTGATGAGTGAATCAGTGGATGGAAAATCTTTCTCTCTGTCACTTCTCTCATATATCTACCTTTCCAATAATAAATAAATAAATAAATAATAAATAAATAAATAAATAAAAATAGTAACAGTAAATGGAGTTGTAGGGGGATGGGGAACTGGAGAAGTGGTGACAGGCTCCCATGGGTGGTGACAGGCTCCCATAGGTGGGGCTAGCTCTGGTGGCCAAGTCGTGTGGGGTGGTTGTGTTGAGCTGTCCACCCACCATCTGTATGTAGAGAAAGGGTTATTTTCAGGGTCTTCTCTATACTTCTGGCTCACCTTGATTTTGCCTTTGAGTGGCACAGAAGTAGCTTATGACTTTTGTGTGTATCTGTCTTCAGTCTCACATGGCTAAAACATCCTCTCCTCTTTAAAAAAAAAAAAAACCAAAAAACAAAACACCTAAAGCTGCTGCTTTTAGTATAAGGCAAAACCTTAGTAACAGCATCTAGGCCAAAAGTACCCTTCTGGGCAAAAGCTAAACAACCAGAGTTTTCTCCTTCTAAGATTTATTTAATTTTATTGGAAATGCACGTCAGATTTTACAGAGAAGTGGAGAAACAGAACGATCTTCCGTCTGATGGCTCAGGCCCCAAGTGGCCACAGTGGCTGGAGTTGAGCCGATCCAAAGTCAGAAGCCTGGAGCTTCTTCCAGGTCTCCAGTGTGAATGCAGGTCTCGAGGCTTCGGGTCATCCTCCACTGCTTTTCAGGCCCCAGGCAGAGAGCTGGATGGGAGGAAAGTGGAGCATGTGGAACATGAACCAGCGCTCATATGGGATCCCTGTGCTGGGAAGGTCAAGTTTTAGCCATGGAGCCATCACTCTGGGCCTCAGGATTTTCTAACATCTAAATGTTTCTATTTTCTCAGGCTCTGAGCCCATTGCCAGGATTCCCTGTGGTCTAGGTGGAGATGTTGACGTCATGTCAGGGCTATCCCAAGCTTGCCTTTGAGTTCCAGCTACCTGATTTAGAGAAATAGAAAGGTCCTGCACTCCCGTGGGCTTCTGGCATGAATTTCTTCTGTTACACTGGCACATTTGCTGTGAAAGTGAAGAAAATACAGGATCCGTTAATTATCTAGCTTCTGAAATTGTCTCCCCTGGAGGCACCCAGCTCTTAGTTGGGCCACTCATCCTTGAAAGGCTCACCCTGCTGGGGTCTGGAAGGAAGTGGTGATTCTCTTGTTGCTTCTTCTGGCTCAGTGACATACAAATGTGAAAATAACTTCTGGAACTCCCAAGTATTCCTCAGTTGTCACCCTCTCAGTCAGAGGAAGGGAGTCTGCTAGTGGCCTGAGCCTCTTTCTCGTGGCAAAGAATAGTTAACATGATACCAAACCCTTATGCAGCATCATGATGTTACTGGATGTAGTTGGGCAGGGGCCCATACTGACCTGTATGTGCTGGTCAGGGTAGTATTAAATAAGATATATACATATATTTTTAATGAAAACATTTGACTTGTTTTGTAGGATAGTCGCTGTTTTCTCAATCTCCTGAATGACAGACTTGGTGACCAAAAGAGGTAAGACAGCTTCTTCAGCATGGTTCCCTTGCTTCTCGGTGTCCTGGCGATGTCGGCTGTGTTTACAGCTTGTCTGGGATCTGTGAGTGTCTTTCAAAATGAGCTCTGTTGGTCTTTAGCACACTTGTTTGGTTTGGGACATTTCTGATACAGTCCTCTCCAGCAAGTCCGGAGATTTTTAAGAGGAGTGGTTGTTACACACATGAGCTCATCAGAGATAAGTGTGTTATGAACAGTTGAGTTTCTTCTTCTTTTTTTTTAAAGATTTATTTTATTTTTATTACAAAGTCAGATATACTGAGAGGAGGAGAGATAGAGAGGAAGTGGAGCTGCCGTGATTAGAACCAGCGGCCATATGGGACCAAGGCGAGGACCTTAGCCACTAGGCCACAGTGCCAAGCCCAACAGTTGAGTTTCTGGTGTGAACATATTTGCCAATTTCTTTCTTTGGGAATTCTGCCAAGTGCTTTGGTGGAGGTATAGAGAATCACTAAATGTAATTCAGAGTCTACCAGGTGGGCATTTAAAAACTGTTTATGCATCCCATTTGTACATTTGAACTCCCCCACACTGTACCAAGAAACTCAACAGCATATCCTAGTTATAAATATTCTTGTGTCTGTGGGTTGTGGCTGGGATAATCCAAGTTTCACATTGTAACTGTGATGGTCTCTTCCAGGGTTTATTCATTTCCATGTATTGCCGCATTCGCCGATGGACGTGAGGTAGGTTTGTCCTGCCTGGGGGTTGGGAGGGTGCTGGATGGTGAAACCCAGTTATGTTCAATTTTGCTGTCATTCTCAAGAGACTTTTTGAAAATAATACTAACATCTCCAAGTAGCTTCAACTCTGAGACCATGCTTGAGGGCTCCATGGTTACTCCTGACAAAAAGGGGGACTTGGGGGTGCATAATGTACCCATGAGGCCAACTGCTTGTTTCATTTTACCCTCCTCAAGGGAAAGATTATACAGGAAGCAAGAGGTGGTACCCTCGCCTCTTTCCTTCCAGTTGAACTTTCCTCTTCTTTCTCCAACAACAGGGGCCACACTCTTTCCTTTCTCTCTGTCTTCATAGAGTACAGGCTGTGCAAGTACAGACACCTGACAAAGGATGTGCCAGGACAGCTCAGGATGTTATGGGCACACGGACAGCACTTTCATCCTTCCTTTGTAAGATCAGATTCTTTTCACCCTCCTCTTTGGTTTCTAGACAAACACAGGGTCCTTCCTGTCACAGTGCTCACAGTGCTCAGTGTCAGGATGAGACCTGAGAGTTTGGTCCCTTGGCGCAGCCTTCAGGGTGTTCGCATGCACCGTGTCCTTGGTTTGGGTCCAGCATGCCTTCCTGGGACTGTAGACCCAGGCTTGCTGGCACATTCCTTCTGTCTAGAGCAGATTCTTGGAGTCTCAGTCCTGCACCCAAAGTCTGTCTATTTTATTTCCCCTTAGGTTACTGTGAGAATTCTGCTCTTTGTGGATTTTCTTTGCAATTTTCCAACAGCTTCTATCAGGGCCCTTGAACTTCACCTTATCCTAACTTCTAGAACATGTATGGTGGGCTAATACCTTCGTCTAACTCTGTGGCTATTAAAAACTAGGCGCCCATGGTGGTGCCCATGTCCAAGAAGTACTATCTTCTGGGAAAGTAGTGAGTCTGTAGTCTGTGTCCCATAGGTGGGCACAAAAGCTGTACATTGTCAGCCCTCTCTGTCTGCAGGCTGGCAGCCACGGGTTCAGCCCACTGCAGATGGAGTGTTATAGGTTGTTGCTGATATGTCCTATATAGTTAGACATTGCAATGATGGTTGCATCTAGGTTGAGTGTGTACTGATTTTTGCCTCATCATTATTTTCTTAAAAATACAGTATTTACTTAGTGTTTACATTGTCATAGGAACTATAAATAATCTAGAGATGGCTTAAAGTATGATAGAAGGTTATATAACTAAATAGTTATATAGTTTATATATATTATAGATATAGTTTGTTTATTTTAAAGCTGCATTGAGAAATGGAGAGACTGAGATAGATCTTCGTCAGCAGATTCACTTCCCAGATGGCCTCAGGGGCCTCAGTGGCTAGAGTTGGGCAAGGCTGAAGTCAGGGGAGGAGAGAGCTCTCCCATTTGGATGGGTCACCTGCTGCTACTTTCCCCATACCATTAAAAGGGAGCTGGGTCAGAAGTGGAGTAGCCGGGACAAACCGATGCCCATGTGGATGGCAGCATCACAGACGGTAGCTTTGCCCACTGTGCCACAATGACAATTCCAAGTGCCGTTTTATTTAAGGAACTTCAATGTCCGCAGATTTCAGGTTCTGAAGTGACATCAGAACCAATCCCTGGGGGCTATCGAAGGGCAGCTGTTAAATGCTTCTTGAGGTTTGTCTGGGAGGCAGTAGAGACACTGTGTTAGTGCTGGGTATGGAGAAGTACCGCGGGACCTTGGGAGGCAGAGGCCGAGATGGTGACTGTTTCTATATCATCGTAATCTCTGAATCATCATCAGAACCAAGTGGTGGGCATGCAGGCAGCATGGCTCAGCTAAAGTCCCTGAGCCTCAGGAGTGAGGTTGTAAAGATGGATGGAAACCTGATGTACTGAATACATCTGCTCTTCGGCAAAATCTGCAAAAAGCCAAATCCTACCTCAAGTGAAAATAATTGCCAGACCAGCAGTAGATCCTCTTCTAGGCGTAAAGTGATGTGCTGCAGGCTGCTGTCCACGTCTTCTTTTTGAAAGGAAGTTTCCTATATTTGAAAGGCACAGAGAGGGGACACCTGCTGTCCCCTTCCACCCCACACACATACTCTCTGTGTCTCATCTGCTGATTCACTTCCCAAATGGCCACAACAGCCCGGGCTGGGTCAGGCTACAGTCAGAAGTTGGCAGTTCTATCCTGGTCTCCCATGTAGTTAACAGGGGCCCAGGCCCTAGGTTTTTGTCTGCTTTCAACAGCAGGAAGCTGAATTGGAAGTGGAGCAGTCAAGCACTGTGATTGGGATGCTTGGGTCCCAATCAGAGATTTACCTTGTTTTTACACAAGTTTTTACACAAGTTTTTCCAAGTGCAAGACAGAGTCCAGGATGGGGTCCTAGGGACCCCATTTGTTATCACCTTCATGGCAAGACCCGAAAGCACCAGTAAACTGCCACATGTTGTTGTGGGTGCCTGAGGCAGAGCCCTGGAACTCATGGAGGAGACATGGAGATACTGTCAGTTGACAAAGAATCCACAGCAGAAAGAGGAGCAAAAGACATCAGCTGCTGTGACTCGAAAGGGAATGTCCACCTGGCCGCAGAGACACCCCTTAGGGGAGAGAGCAACTAGGAGAGCCCCTGAGAGCCCCAGCAATCCTAGCTAGGGGAGGGATCTGCAGTCACACAGACACCAAGTCCTGCCAGCAGAGCCACATGGGACCTCTGCCCTAGAGGAGGAACTGCATCTCCCTCTGCTCTTGGGACACATTTTCATATTATCTTGTAGAAAGGCATCACTAACAGAGTTCTTGCCACTCTAGGAGGATAAAGGCCCTGGCAAATCCTTGAGCCTGGGCTGCACAGACATCCCAGTAAAATAGCACAAACGGTGATCCCCTAGACTCCAGCCCCCCAAGTGTGCTGTGCGACCAGGGACATGTGTCTAAGAACAACAGGGGGATGAACTCCCAAGACTTTAGAGGTAAGACCACCTGCCCAAGCAGAACGGGGGCCCATTCCACCTCCACACTCTCCTTCTCCCTGCGGTGGCACATGGCACTGTGGGGAAGTCTGCTTTTCCATTGAACTTGGGGCACGTACTACTGTGACTGTTCTCTACCCTCCAGCGCTTTGATTGGTACAAAGAGCCATACAGTCCTTGAGGACTCTTGGCCAACCCTCCTGCAACCCCAGGCCACCACTGGGGCCTACCTACCTGCTGGAACTGACGTGAGAACCCCATAGCCCTGTAGCCATTGATGACAGTGGAAGGAGTTAGGGGAATCCATACCTCAGCATCCAGCTGGAACTGAAAAGTCAATCAACTGGTACCCAATGATGCATCTGCAGGAAGCAGATTACCTTTAGTAATCAAAGAGACAGGCAAGATGGCAGAATAGGGTAAGGACATGTTTAAACAGATGGAAAATCAGTAGCCAGGGTAAAGAAGATAGGCCACAATCCCGGGTAATAGGAGAGGACAGGCCAATGGCAGAGAGGCACCTGGAGATCCATGGACATGGAGAAGCAGCAGAGACGATGGAGCAGTGGTTGGCACCAGTGATTGAAGCTCCACTGGTGGCCAGTTGGAAGGCAAGTTCACCAGGAACTCAAGAGAACTCAGGCATAAAACTATCCATCCTGCTGATTTGCTTGATCCGACCACAAGCAGAAGCAGAGTGACAGAGCCCAGGCAAGAAGGTACAGGAACAGGGTCGCTTTCATGGCTCAGACAGGTACCAGAGCCACATGGAGTATGATTTTGTGTTCTGAGGAAAAGGCTGTGGGGTGGAGGAACAGCAGCTGTGCAGTTGCTGAGCCAGGAGGGAATTCACTCTGCACTCAACACATTGCACTGGTCCCTCAGGGAAATGGTACCAACTTGGCATCCTACAGGTTCTACTCAAGATAAGTCAAGGTGGCCTCCAGGCCCAATAGCCAGGAGGCCCAGAGCTCTCATCAGGCGCCATTTTGTGTACTAAGGTAAAGGTTGTGGGGCAGAAGGAACTGTAGTGAGCTGCACAGGCACACAGCCGGGAAAGAACTCACTTCTGGTTCAGTGCATTGCGCTGGTATCACAGAGAAAATTGCACCAAATTTGCATCTTACAGGTTCCAACCAAAATAGGTCCAGGTGGCCCTCAGACCAACAGCTTCCAGCAAGACTAGCATCCAGTGATGTAGGACAGCTGGTGTCTCCCTAATGCCAGGCATTGCTGGAGCCAGGAGTGGGAGAAAGATTATACAGGATATGGCAAATGGTGCAGCCACAGCACAGGATCACATGGGGTTGAAAGTGGTGAGCCAGGAGTTGGGGCCATGGAGACCATGGTAAAAGCCTAAAACAAGAGTCCAGGACCGATACTTGCTGTAGAGAGTGGCACAAGTGACTGCAAACAAAGAACCAAATACCAAACTCAATTAGTAAACTCCATCTGTAGTTCAGTGGGCTACACAGTTTAGAAACGGGCCCTAAGGAGAGGAATCTTCCATCCAGAATAGCAATGACCAAGAGCGAAAGAGGAGACAGACACAGTGAATATTACTGCTGCTTCCCCTGCAAAGGAGCAAAAGCCTTTGTTGATCTCAGAGTTAACTGAGGAATACATCAAAAAAATGGGGGATAAAGAATTTTAAAAACTTGTTATGAAGCTTCTTAATGAGAAGCACATACAGGAGTTGAATGAATTTAAGAACTATAAGTCACACAGGAAATAGCAATACTGAGACAAAGTCAAGCCGAATTATTTGAAATGAACACGATGGAGCAAGTTAGAAATTCAGTGGAAAGCCTCAGTGATAGAATGAACAAGGCAGAAGAAAGAATCTCGGATTTGGAAGACGTTTCCTCCAAAATAGGGAAAAACTTGAAAAGCTGGAAGAGGAGCTGAGTCAAGCTAAGGAAAGTATTCAAGAATTAGGTGGCACTATTAAATGACCGAATATAAGACATATGGGAGTTCCAGAAGGCATAGAAAGAGAGGCTGCATTTAAAAATATATTCAATAAAATAAGGGAAAAATTCCGTAATTTGGAGAAAGAATTGGGAAACAACATTCAGAAGAAGAACAGAATTCCCAGGGGGTTGACAAAAAGCAATCTTTGCCATGACACATGATAATCAAGGTTTCTTCAGTTGAACACAGGGAAAAGATACTTAAATATGCATGTGAAAAAGATAGTAACATTAAAAGAATCCCCAATCAGACTTCCTGCTGACCTCTCAAACTCTACTGGCCAGAAGAGAGTGAAGTGACATATTCCAGATTTTAAAGGGGATAAATTATCAACCCAGAATAACTTATCCAGCAAAGTTTTCCTTTGTCTTTGAAATCAAGTTAAATTCTTCCACAGTAAAGAAAAGCTCAAAGAATTTGCCTGTTTCAGACCTGCCCTACAAATGATGCTTAAAGATGTTCTCTTTATAGAGAAAAGGAATAACACCTACCAAAACCAAAGGCAAATGTGAAGAACATCCCAGTAAAATAACAACAGAAGAGTAAATCAAATAATGAACAACCGTTGCTGAAATGACAGGATTGAGTTACCACCCATTCATATTAACTCTGCATGTAAATGGCTTAAACCCAACAATCAAATGTCATAGATTGGTAGACTGGATTAAAAAAACAAAATCCATCTATTTGTTCCCTACAGGAGAAACATCTCACTAAAAAAGGCAGAAACAAAGTGAAAGAAAAAGATATTCCAGGTAACGGAAAAAAGAGTTGATGTAGCAATTTTTCTTCATTTTTTTAAAAGATTTATTTTCACTGGAAAGGCATATTTACAGAGAGAAGAAGAGACAGAAAGATGTTCCATCTGCTGATTCACTCTCCAAGTGGCCACAATGGTCAGAGCTGCACCAATCTGAAGCCAGGAACCAGGAGCTTCTTCCAGGTCTCCCAATAGTGTACAGGCTCCCCAGGCTTTGGGCCGTCCTCAACTACTTCCTCAGGCCACAAGCAGGGAGCTTGATGGGAAGTGGGGCTGCCTGGATGTGAACCAGTGCCATTATGGGATCCCAGTATGTGCAAGGTGAGGACGTTAGACACTAGACTACCATGCCAAGCCCTGCTGTAGGCATCCTTATGTTAGATACGATAAGCTTTGACATGAAAAAATAACCAAAGAGATGAGAAAGGACACCACATAGTGATAAGAGATTGTGTTTTCAGCAGGAAGAGATCACCTTACTTGTTTCTTAGCATGTTTTTATTTTCAACTCTAATTTGACTTGGTTTTTCTCTCTTACTTTTCTTTGCTAGTCTGGCTTAGAATTTGTTTTGCTCATCTTCTTAAAAAGTGGGTCTTTCTTGTTGCTATTTGTAGTTTTTTAGTTTTAATTCCATTATTTTTGCTGTGATTATCATTTCATGCTTTTCACTTTTTCTCATTAAGTCCTTGAGATGCATTATTAGATCATTTATTTGAGATGCTTCTGTTTTTTTGTAAGCACCTGATGTTATATGTATCTTAGTACTGTTTTTGCTACATCTCATGGGTTTTGATTTTTTTGTTTTCATTTCTTCAAGTTTTTTTTTCCTTAGTAATTTTCTCAGTGACACATAGGGCATACAGTAGCATTATTTGCTTCAAAAGGTTTTTGATTTTTGTTTCTTCAGTGACACATTGGACATTCAGTATCACGTTATTTAACTCCATGTTGTAAATTTTCTGTTTTTCTTCCTGTTGATTTTGTTTTGTGGCATTGCATTTAAGGGGATGTACAGTAACTGTGTAATGGAGGTTATGATACGTAGATGTGAAGATACAATGCAGTGTGCATCTCTACTTCCAAACCAAAGACGGACTTCCATTGAAATTGTATTATATACATATATATGAAACTGATATATATGTATATATATATGCAATAGGATGCTGGACTCTTTGTCATTGCTCATACCTACAATGTCGGGATATGCTTAAATGGTGGAATGATGGACTTATGACTGTTTATGAAGGACTGTTCTATTGTAATAATATAAGGGAAATCAATGGGGCCAAAGGGCTTTAAGGAGAGGGAACATGAAATTTCAGAGTCTGTGGAACTGCATCATAAAATAATCATTTAAAAAATATGAAAAAAGCCAAAGAGACACTGGATTCATCAGATATGCAAGTATCAACAGAGGGGTGAAGGAGAGAATGATGCGTCCGCTGGCGCATGGTAATGTTCTAGTAGTGTCAGACGCCAAAGAAAAGGAGGTTGAGGGAATAAATATTTGATTCAAAACTTTCAGGAGAGTGACTATAGGGATAGTCAGAGGTTCAAGAGGTACAGAGAGTTTACTGAAATGAGGCGGACAATGCAGGGTACGAATGAGATTTCACAAAAAGATGTTTGAAAAGAAACCAGACTAAAATCTGGGACATAGAGATCTCAATAAAGTAATGAAAGCCTGAACAACAGACTGGATCAAGCAGAGGAAGAATGTCAAAGGTCTTATTTCAGACAAAATGACTTTAGTAAGACAAAACTGTGATTAAGAACTGATTTAGTAGTGGTATATGAGAATGGCTAAAAAATGTAAAACAATTGCAGCAGTTGCTTCATTATTCTTCCTGATCAGCAGACAGAAAAACATGGCAGAAACCTACAAGGTTGTGCTTTGGTGGAAAAATTACATTTGGCAATAGCCTCATTTGGTAAACTTGTCCATCTGGACATGTTTCTTGTTTGGAGAAAGTAACTGAGGGGCCTGGCATTGTGGTGCAGCATCAAGCCGCTGAGTAACCCTAACCCTGCAACACTGTCCTTTTGTGGCAGTGCCGGTGTGCGTTCTGGCTGTCCTGGTTCTGTCCAGCTCCCTGTGGATGTGTCTGGGAAAGCAGCGGGAGGTAGCCTGAGTATGTGGCCGTTGCCATCCTTGTAGAAGGCTCAGAAGGAGTTCTAGGCTCTTGGCTTGGCTTCTGCTTGCTTTCGCCCTGAACATGGTAGTCATTTAACCAGCAGATGGAAAATTGTTCAAAGAAATAGAAATAAAGTCTTTAAAAAATTTATTTACATCTGTATTTGAATCATTTCCTGGAGTTGTACAGTATTTTTGGTTTAGTCTTTTTTAACCAAAAATGTAGGAGACCTATTTGAGGAAAACTACAAACCACTTAAAAAAGAAATTGAAGAAGACCTCAAAAGATGGAGTAACATCCCATGCTCCTGGATAGGTAAAATCAATATCATTAAAATGTCTATATTGCCAAAGGCGATATATACATTCAACGCAATTCCAATCAAACTGCCCAAAACATTCTTCATGGAACTGGAAACAATGATCCAAAAGTTCATCTGGAAGCACAAAAAACCACGAATAGCCAGAACCATCCTGAAGAACAGGAAGTTAGCAGGGGGAATCACAGTTCCAGACCTCTGGACATACTATAGGGCAGTGGTTATCAAAACAGCGTGGTACTGGCACAAAGATAGAGAGGAAGATCAATGGAGCAGAATAGAATCACCAGACAGTAATCCACATAGATACAGTCAATTAATCTTTGACAAAAAGACAGACAACAATCCAAGCAAATGGGAAGGTCTGTTCAATAAATGCTGTTGGGACAACTGGTTGATAGCCTGCAGAAACAAAAAGATAGACCCACATCTCTCACCATACACTAAGATCAAATCTAAATGGATAAAAGACCTAAACCTACATCCAGAAACCTTCAAACTTTTGGAAGAAAATGTTGGAAACACACTGCAACACTTAGGAGTAGGCCCTCACTTCCTAAAAAAGACTCCAAATGCAGTAGAAATCGAGACCAAAATAAACAATTGGGACCTCATCAAACTAAGAAGCTTCTGTACAGCTAGAGAAACAATCAACAAAGTAAAAAAGCAACCCACAGAATGGGAGAAGATCTTTGCGCACGACATAGGTGACAGAGGGCTAATTTCCAGAATATACAAAGAACTACAAAACAACCAAAATGTCAAAACAAACAAGCCACTCAAGAAATGGGCACAGGAAATGGGCAGACATTTCACAAAGGAACAAACCCAAATGGCAAACAAGCATATGAAAAAATGCTCAAGCTCCCTGGCAATAAGGGAAATCCAAATGAAGACAACCTTGAGGTACCACCTAACTCCAGTAAGGATGGCACACATACGTAATACCACCAACACTTGTTGGCGAGGATGTGGGGAAAAGGGAACCCTTCTCCACTGCTGGTGGGACTGCAGATTGGTACAGCCTCTATGGGAATCAGTTTGGCGAATACTCAAGCAACTGAAAATCAACATGCCATATGATCCAGCAATAGCACTCCTAGGGATATATCCAAAACATCTCCTACTCAAGAAACCAACATGCACGTCAATGTTCATAGCAGCACAATCTACAATCGCAAAAACCTGGAAGCAGCCAAAATGCCCATCAATAGAAGACTGGATAAGGAAGCTATGGTTCATCTACTCTATGGAATACTACTCAGCTATTAAAAAAAACGAAATGCAGTTCTTTGTGGACAAATGGGCCCGACTGGAATCCATCATGCTAAGAGAAATGAACCAATCCCAAAAGGTTAAATACCACATGTTTGCCTTAATCTGAGATGAAAAGATGACAACCTGATAGTACCTGTATATTGTAATATTATTGCAATCTCTAACAACCTGTATCCAATACAATAAGATAATGTGATATAATCTATAAACCAACAATTAATGTCAGAATACTTAAGATCTACATCGAAAAACTGTAAAACCTACTATACCCTCAATACGTTATGTTAATCCGTAATGGGGGGGAGTGCAGGGAAGCCTTTCAGGACCATAAAAAGAGTGAGGAAAAAGTATAATATAGCCTATCATGATCAAATCTGGTAATTCATAGACAACAGACTCAAAGCAGCACTAAACAATAGTAAAACTACTATACCAATGCATGAGGGGGGAATCGGGTGCGATCCTGACAACCTCTTAACAGGAGGTCATGTGCGTGGAGCAGGGGGGCACTCCAGGGTAGAGCAGATGGCAAGGAGAAAGCCTGGATCCCAACCATGAAGACTCCCAGACCTTCACCACAAACTACTAATACGAGCAACAAGGACTATATCCCAACTGCCAAGGAGGCCACAGGGAATTGGATGCCCTCGGAGGCCGAGTACTCTGAGGTCACCCACCCCTAACCGGAGCTCCCGCAGGGGATGGAAGAAGTCCAAACACTACCGCGCAGAAACCAACGTCATCGGAATGACAACCAGAAGCCCTGAGCGGTCCGCAGAAACAGAAGAACAATAAACGTCCCTCGGGACCAGGGAGGAGAGCTTTCTCTGGACCGAGCCTGGCTCCACCTCTGGACCCCCACCCTCCCTTGCAATGACCATCAGGATCGCTCCGAAAACCCCTCACAGCAAACAAACAATCATACAAACTAAAAAAAAAAAAAAAAAAAAAAAACCTAAAATAAATAGACAAACAACAAAAAGTAGAGCTTGAAATCCGACAGGAAAGAGCTGGCATGGATTGGCTAATGCCTCGCTGGGTAGGACACAAAGATTAGTCACTCCTTACCATGGTGTTGGGGACTTTCCTGCACACCCCCCCCCCAAAAAAAAAATGTTCTGCACCTTAACTGCTGACAAATGTCTTGTTAGAGTTACAAGCCAGTCTAGATTATCCTAAAATCTGCCAAGATCAGTAAAATTAGACTTCAACACAACAAATGGCTAAATACTAAAATGAAACAGACACGAGACAGCTGAATGGTACCTTATAGCCATTTTAAGGTATATAGCAGCTGGTCCTGTATATGAACTAAAATTGAAATGTCAATGAGCTAATCATAGGTTGTGGTTAAGAACTTGCTTCTTTTTTGTTTTGTATTGTTTTGTTTTGTTTTTTTTAACATACTGGTTACGCAAAACCTTGTCAATTCCATAATGTTACAAATTGCTGTTAATGTTATATTGAGACTCTTAATTGACTGGGATGATATTCTACCAGCTCTGACTTTGGACCAGAAATGGTCTCCCCAACAAACTGTTCAACCCATCTGGACAATGAGTAGCTGGACTCTATGCTGGGTATATGTTTGCAAGGAAAGAATCTTGATGGAATTTGAACTGTAATACTGCATCAAGGTGGAGGAATCCACCAGGGGGGAGGGGTGTGGGGAGGGGTGGGGGGATTCCCAGAGCATATGAAACTGTCACATAATGCATAATAATTAATAAAAAAAAAAAAGTAGTATTGTAAAAAAAAAAAAAAAAAAAAAAAAAAAAAAACACTGTTGTGGTTACATGTATTTTCATAAATCAGGCACACATTAAATTGACTTAATAATACCTCAGACTGTTTATAAAAGAATTTAAGGATTACAGCAATCTCAAGTTTTTTTTTTTATTATTATTTACTACAAAGTGTATCTCACTGGTTTAGCTGTTCTTTGGCCTTGGAACTTACAGTAAAGATATATTTAAAATAATGAAAAAAATATGAAATAGGCTTCTAATTAGATAACCTTTGCTAAAAACTACTATCAGCAAAACTATAATGATAACTATTGTGTTTATTCAGACAATAAATTATGTAAACCAGTGTTTCATTATAGATAAAATTACAAGATGGAGTCTTTCGGCACACTTAAATGTCCATGAGATATGTTAAGATAGCAATTTTTCTTGGAACTAGGTACAGAAAATTGTTATCTTTCCATTTTGCATAAATGAGTTAAGTAATTAAGGCAAGTTGCATAATGTTAGGATAGTATTATTTTAGGAAAAGTTCAGATTCTTTAATGGGTTAGATTTTACATGACCATTTAGTGTGGATATTCTGTTCAATTCATGCTGAAATTCTCTTTCAGATGAGAAAGTCTGCAGATGAAAAAATAGAGAAATTTTGGATTGATTTCAACCTCGGAAGTCAGAGTGTGACATTATATATAAACAATGTGGAGGTAATGATGTTCATTTCCCTGTGAGATCCGAATGCTTCTGGATTGTTCTCTGTATGTGTCATGTGCTTGTGAATTTCACAAATTTATTTTCCTTCTAAGAATACTCTGTGGGATCCAGTAAGATTGCTCAAGGAAGCAGTGGTCCATTTCTGCGTAACAGGTAAGATGATAATTGTTCATGCCACATCTACTTTTCTTTATGTTTTCTTTGTGCAGTTCTGTCAGTAAAAAGCTGGGTTAGTTCTAAAGAAGATTGTGTGCGTGCCTTGAGAAAGAGGCAAGGTGCCTAGTACGGTGGTGGGGATTATAGATGTGTGGACCACCTTTTGGGGCTTCCCTTCTATTTCATTGGTCTATGTGTCAGTTGTGTGTCTTCAAGTATGGTGTTGTGATGCCTCTGGGTTGGTTTTTATTGTTTAACATTTCTTTAATTGTTTGGGATCTTTTGTGTTTTCATAGGAGTTTCTGGGCTACTGTATTGTTCCAGATCTGAGAAGAATGCCCTTTGCATTTTTACTGGAATCGCAAATTGTTTTGGGTGGTGTGAGCATTTTGATGATATTCTGACAAATCCCTAAACATGGGGAGGATTTTTCCATTTTTTGCATGTGTGTTTTTCTATTCCTTTCATTAACATTTAAAAATTTTTCATTATAGAGATCTTTTGTATCCTTGGTTAAATATATCCCAAGGTATTTGTTTATTTTATTTATTGTTTGGCAGCTCTTGGGAATGGGGCTGATCTTAAGAGTTCGTTCTCAACCATGGTTGGTGTGTAAGAATGGAATTAGTTTGGTTTGGTGTCCTGACACTTTGCCAAAGTCTCTTGAGTTGCAACAGTCTTAGAATCTTTGGTTCCCCTATATGAAGAACCATGTCACCTGCAAACAGGGATGATTCAGCTTCCTTCTCTCCAATTTGTATCCCTTTGATTTCTTTTTCTTGTCTAGTAGCTCTAGGTAGAGTTTCCAGGTTCGTGTGGAATAGCAATGGGGAGCGTGGGCGACCATGTCTGGTTCTGGATCCTAGTGGGAATGCTTCTACTTTTCTCCATTCAATATAATACTGGCTGTGAGATTTGCCTATGTTGCCTTCATTGTTTATAAGTGTGTTCCTTCTATATACAATATTTTGGGGGAATTTTTCATCATGAAAGTATGTTTTATTTTTCATTCATTTACTTAAAAGGGTTAGAGAGAGAAAGAAAGAGAACTTCCATCTGTTGATTTACTCCCTAACTGGGAACAGAGATTGAGGCTGGGCCAGTCTGAAACCAAGAGCCAGGAGTTTTCTCTATGTGTCCCTTGTGGATGCAGGGGTTCCGAGATTCCACTGTTTTTCCAAACGCATAACCAGGAAGCTGGATCAGAAGTGGAACAGCCAGAAGCCTCTACAGGATGCTGGTGCTGCAGGCAGCGGCTAAACCCACTACGCCACAGTCCTGTCCCCAAAAGGATGTTATACTTTTCCAAATGCTTTCTCTCTATTCATTTAAATAATCATGTGGCTTTTTATCATTTTGTTGGTGTGATATGTCATTTTCATTGATTTGCATATGTTGGAAACTTTCCCTGCATCTTTGGGATAAATGCTGCTTGGTCTGAATGGATGATTTTTAAAATTTAATTTACGGAGAATCAAGATGGCCGAATAGGGTAAGGACATGTTTAAACAGACGGAGAACTGTTAGCCAGTGTGGAGTAGAGAGGGCACATTACAGGACATAGGAGAGAACAGAACAATAGCAGAGGGGTACCTGGAGACTGACAGACACAAGGAAAGCAGCAGACACAATGGTGTGGTGTTGCAGTGACTGATACCCCAATGGCAATCAGCCAGCAGCAGTCTTAACTCCACTGGTAGCTGGAACTCTGCCAGCAACAGGTGGGAAGGGGCATTCACCCAGAGCTCAGGAGATGAACCCAGACAAAGAACTGCCTATCCTGCTGCTCTGTTTCTTTTGACCAGGAGCAGAGACAGAGCAGCAGGTGCCAGATGGGCAGTGTGGGAAAAGGGTAGATTTCCATAGCCCAGTCTGCCACCTAGAGCCAAATCAGGTGCCATTTTGTATAGGGAGGCAAAGGTTATGATAGGACAGCACTGCGCATGTATGGGTTTGGGAGTGAACTCATTTCTGGTTCAGTGAACTGCCTCCTGGCACCTTGTCATGGAACATGGTGATTCTAGCTGTGCCCTAGCCATGCCTACGCAGGCATCATTAGCGGTGTGCAGGTGTCACTGGTGGTGTGCAGCCAGCAGCTACCTGTTCTTTCTCCTCACTGTGCCAAGGAGTCTGTTCATTCTACTTTCCACCAAGAATTTCTTTCAAGCAGTCCACTGGGACCATCATTCTTTCTTTGTTTTGTGGTATCTAGTAGATTCTGCCTCTTTGTCTTGTATCTCCAAGTATTCATGTCAAATAAAAACTGTTGTTGATTTGTTTAACCAGTTCCAGCCAAAATATCGTATATCAAAATGATTGAGATGGTGTGCCCTTTCTGGTCCCAATTAATCCGTCTGCTGTCTGAGTTACTCTTGCTGCATCCCCACCTTACTGGTTGCGTTTTGGTCTTCCACTGCGATGGACAGGGTCGATCTAGACCTGTATGCTTCTGTTGGCTTCCTCTCCAGTTTCCTCAATTTGTGGCTGTGCAGGCTCTCTGCTGCACTTCACTCGCTTCTTTCTTGTGGGCCACCTCTAATGTGCGCTCACTGCAGTTCAGCAAAGAGCTGTCATTTAATTCAGAGGCTGAAGTCTAACAGCAGGCTTCTCTCAACTCTGGCTCCATTCTTTTCTGTAAGAGGAACCTAAGAGTAGGCGTTTGTCTTGGTGGTTAGGAAATCCATGTCCTGCACTGGCGTGCTCGGGTGCCCAGCCCAACTGGTTCGTGCTGATGCGGAGCCTGGAGCACAGTGGTGGTAGTTCGTGTGCTGGTTCCTGGCTTCTGCCCTTGGCCTCAAGTCAGGGCTGTGATGAGTTTTTGGAGAGAGAAACAATGATTGGGAGCAATGTTTCTGTGTCTTTCTGTGACTCTGCCTCTTAAATAATTTTCTTAAAAGAAAAGAGTGTGTTGAAATGGAGGTGAATTATTACTGTTTGGATATTGGGAAAGCTGAATTTCAATGTGAATTTTAGCAGCAACTAAGATTTCAAAGAGATATTGAATGGATATTGTGTTTAGTGGATTCGAAAGTAAAATGCTTGTTGCAGATGATCCCCCTATAAAAACAAAGAGCTCCTTAAAAAGTTGATTGGCTTGCAGAAGGCAGAACCTGCCTCCATTTCCTTGTTGCTGCACTATGCTGGTTCATGGTTTTCCAAGGTCAGCCCCACAAACGTGTATGACAAGTGTGTGCATAAATATACATGCGTATTTAGTAAAGCAGTATCAGAAACCTGTTATAATATGATTTATTTTCATCTTATTTTCATGGAAAGATCTGGTTTACAAATACCCCCCCCCCCCGAGGTCATTTAAAACGATGACATTTGAAAATAAAACCTGTCTCTGTGTTGACACGCATTATTGCCCCTTTTCATTGCCAGAAACGGAGATGATGAAGATACTCCTCATCCGCCTGCAGCAGCCTATTGTCATCAGCAGGGAAGAGGTGATGAAGGTAGAAATCCACTTTGATGTACAGCTTACCATCGCACAGGCAGCCACTCGAGCACTGGGACCGGACAAACAGGACCAGGATTAATTCTCGCTGATGATTCGAAACTCTTTTCCCAGCTCTTTCATTTCCTCATTGGCATTGGAGGATGTGAATGTTGGCTGAAAAAGCCATGGTCTCCTGAGTGTCCCTTGAAGAGTCAAGTGTCCTAATCCCATTTCTCCCTTTTTGTGTGTCAGTGTCTCCATGGTGTGGAACACTGACCCTCTCTGTGTGCCTCCAAATAATCTACTCCATTTACTGTGCACCATGGGAAACTTGACTGGGATGACATCACCTCTTGACCATTTCTTCCTGGGGTCCCAAGGACATTCCTGGTGGGCTTCTGGCACTGTTCTCTCTCTCTCTCTCTCTCTCTCTCTCTCTCTCTCTCTCTCTCTCTCTCTCTCTCCTCCCTCCCTCTCTCCCTCCCTCCTTCCCTCCCTCCCTCTCTTCCCTCCTCTTTCTCTCTCACCTTCCTGTTCACAGAGTGAATTGGGAAGATTCTGATTTCTTACACTTGCAAAGGTCTGGTCCCCCCTCACTGGACTTGGAGGACGGCAGAATTGGAACCAGTTCAGTGAACCAGCTCGCTGAAAACCCTTTAAGACACTAACCTCTTCTCCAGGAGCACAGAGCTGTATCCCAAGCTATGCATTTTCCTGGATGCTTTTTCAAAGGCTGCTACTCTAAAACTTGTTACTTATTTGTATTTATTTGAAGGAGAGCAAAAGAGACCTTCACTCACTGCAATACCCAAAGTTGGGCTGTCCTGAAGCCTGTTGTCTGGAAGTCAATTCAGGTCCCATGCATGGTGGCAAGGGCCTACATAGTTGAGCTGTGTGACTGTTTTCCTAGAGAGTGCATTGGCAGGATGCTGGATTGGAAATGGAGCACCAGGGCAGGCTTCTGCTTTTAAAGTCACATGGCTTCTGGCTTATGTTTCAGGTGTTGCCTGATCAGATGCAAACTTCCTGGGAACTTTCTACTAACTTTGAGAAGGAAGTCACCATGGCTATGATTCCTAATAGCCATGAGAGAGAGAGGTATTTTTGGAAAATGGCAAAATTCTGGCTCTGAAAAGTGATGACAAAAATCAAACTTGGAAGAAGTCCCAGAAAACCTAGCATCATGTGAGATTGTTTGAGTATGAGTGTATCACTGGAGAAGGAAGAGTTGGTCAGAGCCTGGAATTACTATTCAGTTCAGAGTTGCTTGTCCCGCAAAAATGGCAAAGCATTGCAGATGCTGGGATGGCAGGGAGCAAGAGATGGGAGCATTTGGTCAGTCTTGTCTTCCCTTGAGGCCAGTGCAGCAATAGACTAGACCAGATACATTTTTTAAAAGCTTATTTATTTATTTATTTTAAAAGATTTTATTATTATTGGAAAGCCAGATATACACAGAGGAGGAGAGACAGAGAGGAAGATCTTCCATCCAATGTTTCACTCCCCAAGTGAGCCGCAACGGGCCGGTACACGCCAATCCGAAGCCGGGACCAGGAACCTCTTCCGATCTCCCACGCGGGTGCAGGGTCCCAATGCATTGGGCCGTCCTCTCCTGCTTTCCCAGGCCATAAGCAGGGAGCTGGATGGGAAGTGGAGCTGCCGGGATTAGAACCGGCGCCCATATGGGATCTTGGGGCTTTCAAGGCGAGGACTTTAGCCACTAGGCCACGCCGCTGGGCCCAAAAGCTTATTTATTTTTAAATTCAATGGCAGATTTTACGCAGATAGAGAAATATCTTCCATCTGCTGGTCCATTCTCCAGATGGCCATGATGGCTGTAGCTGAGCCCTTCAGCAGCCAGGAGCTTCTTCCGGGTCTCTCATGTGGTTGCAGGCTCCCAAAGACTTGGGTCATCCTCTGCTGCTTTTCCAGGCCACAAGCAGGGAACTGGATGGGAAATGGAGCAGGCAGGACACGAACTGGCATCATTTGGGATGCTGGGCCTGCAAAATGGATGATTAGCCAATTGAGCTATCGTGTTGGCCCCTATGTGACTTTTAAAAAATATGTTTATTTCTTTTGGAAGAATTATGGAAAGGGTGAGATAGAGATCGTCCATCTGCTGGTTTGCTTCGCCGTTGGCCACAAGGGAATGATGGACCAGACTAAAGCCAGGACCTTCATGTGGGTCTCCCTTGTGGGTAGCCAGGACTCAAGCACTGGGGCTATCTCCCACTGCTTTCCCCAGGCCATTAGCAGGGAACTGATTTAGCAGTGCAGCAGTCAGGACAGGAACCAGCACCCACGTGGGATGCCAGTAGTGTAGTCTGAGGCTTACTCACTGTGCCACAAACCTGGCCCTGTTTTTTTCTTAATGTGTACAGAACAGACAGAAGAATCCACCAACCTGGTGCAAGTCATGAGCCCGGAAGATGACCAGTGCCTAACAGTTCTCATCAGTGATCATTCCCAGCTTCCTGTGAGTATGGGGGCCCTGGGAGCCAGGCTGGGACCCGGGTCTACTGGGACATTGGCAGGAGGAAGTTCTGCAAACAGTATTTTTCTGTCCAAACTAGAAATGCTTTGAGCCTGCCTTTCTTTAGATAACTTCACCAGCTTTGTTGACACCCCTCCCCCTTTCTTTCAGTGCAGTTTCCCGACTAAGGTGTGGTGTGACTGTCCTCTGCCTCGGTGCCCAGTTTGGATCAGAATACTGATGCTTGGGAACTCATGTAGGGAAAGAAGGGATACAATGACAGGCTTTTCTTTTGAACACGTACGATCTCACAGAAATGGGCATCTTCGAAGTCCTCCGGAATCTGTACACTTCAGCAGCAACGATCCGGTGGGAGACTCTCCCTTGGTCTTTGTGACACTCCATGATTTCCGAGGATGGCAGAAAATTCTTTCCTGAGAGTGGTTAGGAATGTTTTGAAGTATCCTACAGACATTTGGAGCCACTGGTTTCATTTTCAGTAAACGATTTGTTTGCAAGTCAGAGTTGCAGAGAGGCGGGAAGAAGATCTTTTCAGCTGTTGGTTCACTCTCCAGATGGCTGTGATGGCTCTGGGCCAGGCCAAAGCCAGGAGCCCCGAATGCCACCTGTGGGCGGCAGGGACCCAGGCACTGGGCCAGGCCGACGCCAGGAGCCCTGAATGCCTCCTGTGGGCAGCAGGGACCCAGGCTCTCTGGCTGTCTTCTAGTATTTCTCCAGGAGCATCAGTATGGAGCTGAATCGGAAATGGAGCAGCTAGGACTGAACTGAACTGGTGCTCATCTGGGGTCTTGGCATTGCAGGTGGTAGCTTAACATGCTATGGCACTGAGCTGCCTGAAGTAAATCCATTTATTAGTAAATCCAAAGCCTAGTGTTTAATTAATCATTGCGTGTGTTTTTAAAGAGATGTATTTGTTTTTATTGGAAAATCAAATTTTACAGAGAGAAGGAGAGACAGGGAAAGATCTTCCACTGCTGGTTCATTCCCCAAGTGCCAGAGCTGGGCCAATCCAGAAGCTTCTTTTGTGTGTCCCATGTGAAAGCAGGGTCCCAAGGCTTTGGGCTGTCCTCTCCTGGTTTTCTCAGACCACAAGCAGGAAGCTGGAGGGGAAGTGAAATAACTGGGCTACAAACTGGTGCTCATGTGGGATCCTGGTATATGCAAAGTGAGGGCTTTAGCCACTAGGCCACTGCGCCAGGCCCATAAGTGTGGTTTGCTGATAAGCTAGACAGCAGCTGCAAAAGAGTTTAAAACACAGAGGTTTCAAAGGTATCATCAGAATTTTGTTTTTTTGACAGCAAACCGAAACAGCTAAACATTTACCTGAAAAGCTGAAGCCAGATGTGATAAAGAAAGGTGAGACTGTTTCTTTTATGTATAAATTTATCATATATTAAAAATACATACCATAAATATACATGATATATAGACATAGATATATCATAGATAAGACTTGAGTCTCTGGTTGTAAGTACTACTTAGAGATTTAGCATTATTTTTCATTTTGGTCACTAGAAGTCACGTTGGTGCATGCGTATTCTTCAGACTTACCGGAATCACCTGTGAAAATTGAGAGTCCTGAGCTGAGTGGCCAGGC